>NC_045173.1:10187235-10322235 GCF_900700415.2 Clupea harengus
ACCATGAACACTACAAGCAGGATCCTTTTAGTACATATGCAAATATACACACACACACACACACACACACACACACACACACACACACACACACACACACACACACACACACACACACACACACACACACAGACGCACTTACACACACACACACACACACAAATACATGCATAATATCATACACTCTTTACAAAGCATATGCTCACTCACTTCTTCAGCTCTTCCATTTACTTAATAGTGTGTGTATATTTCCCTGGCCCTGAACGGCAGGCACACAAGAGACTAATTTGGAGTCAGGCGGGCTGTGTCTCCACAACATCAATACACTGGACTGCTAGATCAATGCGGCAGACAAAACCCTTTCACCAGATTTCAATACACTCGGTCAGGTTATTCAATATCCCCTCCACACAGGCACAGTGTCCTAGTCGACAGGACTGGAGTGGCTCTCTGATCTGAGACGGAGATACAGAGGTCCTCGTGCTCTTTCTCTTCCACTGAGACCACATGTCAAGCATCCAGTTGCTCCTCACTGCAGTATGAATATGATGTGTGATGGCAAAAGGTCATATTTAGGAATAAGGAAGATATGCCAGACATATGATTCTGACCAGCCTGTTTACTATGTTGTTCTGTATTCAGTAAAATGCTTCAGGAGATGCCCTGCATTTGTGTTCCCTTCTGTTAGGGTTCAATAAGGCTTTGATCATGTGGAGAAAAAATAAAACATTATAAAATTAGAAAAACATTTTTAGTCTGTTTGTTTGTTTGGTATACCTTTGAAGTTAAATTAATGGATTTGGACGCACTTGTCTGTGTGCTAGTTTATGTATTTTTCTAAATTATCCTCACCAATGTTAATTTTCATGCCTGGGTAAAATAAGAATGTGATAGATATACACTCTTGTCTGTGCAACTCACTGACTGCTGTTGACTGGCAGTTAATAACAGCGTTAATTTGCATAGCACCATGCATAAATGCAATAATATATATCCAGTGGCCTTCTCATATTAGAATATGATATTATCCCATGTTATAATGGAACACAAAACACAATACATTCCAGAACATCTAGCCCTAGGAAATCTACAAGGACAGCACATCAGAAACCACATCTCTCAGAGCCCTAACCTGTGTTTTACATAACAGGCATTGAAATACGTCGATAAGCACTTGAACAAACTCATTTTTTTGCACGATAGCTTCCTCGTCAATAATCGCAAAGTGAAATTATTTAAGTGTTAGTCAGTCAACCAGAGCGATTTGAAAAGTGACTCATTGTGATTCATTCTGGCCTTTTCGGAACACCACATGAAAAACTCCCCCACTGTAATGCACTCACAACACTTGCTCGGCCTGTATGGTGAAGCTCGCAAGCTTAATTTGCTCTGATGGTCGATTGCTAACAGGGCTTCCCAGAGCTTCCTCTTGTGTTTCGCATTCGTGCGAACGTACTTGACCGTTGCACCCCCCCTCCATGCCCCCCCTCATGACTTAAAAATGCACAGTGCTCTTACTGATGCGCACACTGATTATCACAAGCACACGCCACTGAACAGCATACACTTAACACCCGTCCTATCTTAAAGACCTTGAAGAGTGAAGAGTGGTATTTGGAGATTCAGAGGAAATTGCCCAAATCAAGAGAAGAATCCAGCCGGAAGAATCCAGCCAGCAGGCAGCTGCGCAGGACATCCAAGCGCATGACAGTGGAGCGCATTTCCATCACTGGATTTAGACAGCTGCTGACAAAACAGTAGCTCACGCTTTTTCCCCCCCGAGTTTTTATGTGCACGCTTGTGAGAGGGAGTGGGGCGAAAGGAGTAAGAGAGATAGAGAGTGCCTACACATTGGCAATCTGGAGTGTCAGCATATCCAATGGCCTACATCAAGGCACACACGAGCTGAGTCAACATCTCAACCAGGCCTGGACTCACCCCTCCTCCCACCCTCCCAACATGCGTATTTCGTTCTACGACAAGCAGGAAGCAGGAGCAGAACACAGCGTGTTTGGGGTCAGAGGTGGGTCGAGAATGAGGCCCCTCCAGCTGTAGTGAGTGGCCTGAGCAGGAGTGCTGAGGTGTGGCTGATCGGTGGTGTGTGGCCTGGCCTATCAAGCCCCTTCAGTCCCGCCGTCTGCCTGCGCCTGGCTTAGATGTAATGATTGCCATTTTAGGATAGGCAGATGCACTGGTCACCCCAGGTTCAGGTTAAAGCCCCGGCTAGCTCATCAGATGAATAATCTCCTGGCATTGGCAGCCCTTTTGTGACACAGGCAGATTTTCCCTGACCTCGTACAGAATCACGCTGGGGTCCAGCCAGATATTGATTGTTTTTTTTTCCTGTCCTTGTGAAAAGGTTTTACAGTGTTATTACAATGATATTTTAAATGGAAACTTTTTTTGTCATGGAACAGAGGAAATGTACATGTCAGGGCTCTTTCTTGGATTATAGTCATATTGTTTTTGATGTTTGTGTGTAACTGCTCTCTCTCTCTCTCTCTCTCTCTCTCTCTCTCTCTCTCTCTCTATCTCTCTCGTGAGCATGTGATGAAGGACACAATGACAATTACATATGCATACAGCATACATACAGCTTCAGTATCACTGAACCATATAACCATGTCATATATTTAGAGATACACACACCAAAAAGAGGTAGAGTGGTCATTAATATGTTACAAATTTTGCTCTGAAGTGAAGATATATATTTATATATATTGCAGCATCCCTACCAAAGCCATCCGGCATCCAACAGCCTTTCCTCTACACCCAGGAAAGCTCTGAGAAAACTTAAATAAACATTTTTTAAGCTGCTTACGGTGGCGATGTGTCTCTACACCACCCATTTCCTTCTCTTTTCCTCACACTGCACTGCTCAGACTCCCATAGACTCTCACAGGCGAAGGTATTCAACAGAAACACAGAAAGAATAACTTAGGGGAGCAGTTGACACATCCCACAAACCTTATCTATAATGCAACAGGCCTGTCTAATCCTTTTCTTACTTTACATACTTGCACAAACAATGTGCAGCACAAACTCCTAAAACTCTCTCAAAATGGAGAAAAGGAATATGATTTATAAAGAGGGAACGAGGGAAATTCCTACTCTATGAGGCAGGTGTCCATATTACAGGAGAGAAAGAGCTACAGGATGCAGAAGGAAAGAGCCATGTAGAGGGTTTATTTTACCAGAGCAGCGACTCATTGCTACTGCGTGAGCTCTGCTAGTTTACCAAAACATCAAAACCGTCTGCACCAGTGAACAGAGAGAGAGAGAGAGAGAGAGAGAGAGAGAGAGAGAGGATGTGGGTTACAGTTGTGAGCATCTGCTTCATCACAGTATAAGGGCTTTATTAATGCTGGAAACTCAACTCAAATAGATTTTTTGATGGAAAAACATCTGATGTAAAACCACTGCATGCTCGACATCACGCTGAAGCACAGATGATTTTTTTTTCTTCTTTCATCTTAACCAATCAATTCAAGGTGAAGCAGATCAACACGTGCATTAAAAGAAGCCAGATGTGTGCGCATCAAAAAAAGCCAGAAGTGTGTGCATCAAAAGAAGCCAGAAGTGTGGGCATTATTCCGAGAGGGGAGTGTCCGCATGGCACTGCCACAAGAGGTTTGTGAATTCTCTAGGGGTGAGATCACAAAGCATGGAGATTCTGGTGCCGTGTGAACATTCAGGGCTTCAGAGCAGTGACCATTTAAAAATAACAACAGAGTCTGATCTTCCCTTTAGCTGAGTAATAAAGCTGTAATAAAGTGATAGTGAAGTGTCACAGTCACTGGCTGGATGACCTGTGTCATCCCTGCATGCTGCCAGGGCACCAATTTGTCTTTAATGTCCCTCCGCCCCAAACCATGTGAGTGATATGAGCTGGCAGCACAGTGGTCCCTCAGACAAAGACACTAATCAAAGAAACTAGCGTGCACCCTCCCTGCCTCCCTCTCCTGCCTCCACCCCTCTCTCAGCCTGTTTAATTATATCTGTTCCTCTTCAGCCTGCTATCTTGCGGAGGAGAGTGAACAAGCTCCACAATGGAAAAGGTGTCTCCACTCAGATGAGTGTGCTTGCTTGCTACATGGAACAACAGAAGCCTACCTTTCTCCACCCGTACTTCTAATGGACGGGAGTACATAATTAATATCACTTCACTTTCTCCTCATCTTCTAATGGGTGAGAGTTGTATTATTAATCACAGCCTGCACAAGTCTTCCCTTTGTGCTCCTCGGTGTGCATTTTCTTTTACATGTCCTTCATTTTAATTTAGAAGTGCAAGGACGTGTTAGAAATGCATCATTTGCATAATTGTCTTAAGCAGTAGATGGGGTGTGACAGGATCCCATCCTTGTTGGCCAGAGCCTAGCTCTCAGTAAACAATCAGCCATTAGCAGGTAATCAGCAAACACTCATGAACACACACACACACACACACACACACACACACACACGAGAAAGAAAGGGAGAGAAAGTGGAAGAGAAAGGAATGAAGAGAGAGAGGAATGAAGGACCCCCCCCCCCCCCCCCCCATCATGCACATAGATACACATACATGCATACGCACACAAACGGACCGTGGTCATCCCTTTGGTGTGCTAGCATATGACTCACGTTCATGCGACTCATAAAAAAAAGCCTTAACAAATCCATCTTAGTGCAGATTCCAATAATGCTCTGGCCGCACGGAAGGCATGCCTGCCCCGGGCCTGAGCTTCAGGGAGCTCTGACGATGACACAAGCCCCAGCAGGGCGACGCCAGCAGACCATTTCCTCCTGTATTTACAAGACACCAGGGACAGGCGGATTGGCCGGCGAGTGGGGGGGTGGGTAAGGGAGAGGTTGTGAGTTATGCCTTTCACACGTGTCCGTTATCTGAAGTCAAGCTTCCTTTTGCGTGACCCTGTTTGTATGTGTAGTTTGTATTTACAAAAGTCAAAAAAAGCATTACACAGCATTATCCATTATCCATTAACCGTTGTACTTTACTCGTTATAATGCTTTCACAATATTGCATTTGTCAGGAATGGGTTTACATTGTGTGGCAGTTTGCATTGGAATACAACTGGAATACATCTGTCCTCACGCATGTGAATGACATCACAGGCTCCAGCTTTACGATTGGCTAAGGTACCTCATGTCCCTGGTACAACAAATTAAATGTGGGACCAGAGACAACTGTTACCAAAGGAAATCAGAGCGACAGCTGTTAAAACTTGTGTGTGTGTGTCTGAAAGTATTTGTTTGGTGTCTGAGAGTATGTGTTTGAGAGTCAGTGTCGATGTGTTTTCTATGCACATTTGGACATGCACTAGAGTCTTTCACCTCTGTAATCCTTTGTGTGCTTGAACTCTTTCCTTTGTGAATTTGTTATTTCATTTTTCCCTGCAGGTCTTGCATGTGGCATGCGAGTGTGTGTGTGTCTCTCTGTGTGTGCGTGTGTGTGTGTTTTTGAGAGAGAAAGTGTGTAGTGTGTGGGTGTGCATGTGTTTGCCTTGTGCATTTGTGCATGCAAACGGCTGCATGTGTTTGCCGTGTCCTTTAGGCGCCTGACTGGCCCGAACAGTGTGCTGGCCTGTGCGATGTTGAAAAACCTGTTGTTTACCTCAAAGATGACTGATAATCCCCCGTCAGGCACGTAGGGTACACATAAACACAGGGCCGGCTACACTGGACTCATCCTCTCTGCCTGACTCACAATATTTATCTATTTTCTCTCCACTGCTCAGAGGGCTGCCTTCCTGAGCTGCCTATTTGGAAGGGATGCTGTGGCACCCCTGATAGAAGATAGCTGGGTTCCCCCTTTATTTGGTCTAGGTTGGCATCTGGCGCTCTGACTCACCGCTGTGGCAAGTCACACTCCGAGGCATTTCCCAGTTTTATATGAGATTATAAAATGGAAAATTTTAAAAAAAAGTTTTAAAAAAAAACCCCAATATTAATGGGTCAAACTTCTTTCTTAAAAAGCGCTCAAAACACCCTGGCGACTACATGTGATCAGACATCCGGATCACACACCCTAAATCCTCAAAAGCAATCAAATGGAAAGCAATTTTGTTGTTAAAAATAATTACCAAATCAAGAAGGAAACAATTTCAAGGCAATGGAAAAGCATGTTGTTCGGAGTTTATAAAATGGCCACCCTGGGCTCTATGGCCATTCTGGGCACTGTGCGCACTCTGGGCTCGATTTGTAACTCTTTCTTGTGTAGCACCTACGTGTAGTCAAAACACCAAAACGAAACTGAAGTTTCATTGGCCTCAGGGTCACATGAAAGCTTAGCATGGCAGTTTATTGTGGGCTTCAGAGGTCCCACCTGACTATGTTTAGAGACCTACAGATCAAAGACAGCCAAGGACAGTCTCTTGAGAGAAAACGAGGCCTGGCAATGAGAGGAAAAGACAAGCGCAAGCTTGGCACGGCTCATGTCGTTACATCGATTCACTTAGAGCTTAGATGTTCGTCAGCAGTCAGTGGTTGCTCTATTGTCGCCACCCACATTTATTGGAGCTTGGTTCTGTAAACTTCAACTTCAGTGGGCTTATATTGAGCATATATAGTATCATCCAGTGCCCAATCGTTCAAGTAGCTAAACAGATTTATATCCTGAAACAGCTGCTTCCAGTAGCAACTCTTCCCGGAAAAGTCACTCTCGTCATCTACCACTGGTATGTGGAAGATGGCGTTTCGCTTTCCCAGTCCGAGATGATTGTACACAGTGGCGTTGCTTGAGTGATGTTTTATTACATTTTTGTAACTTTTTTGTTCCAATACAAAAGACAGATCTATGTGATCAGAATTCCACGTGACAGGCAGTGCAAAGATTGCAGAAATGAGTGGACCCCTTGAACTTTGAAACAAACCTGTGTCGTTTTTTAAACGTATACTGTATGGTGTATATTGTATACTACGATACGAGTGAGAAATGTTATGTTACCACCTGTTTTTTTTTAATCGAATATTACAGCAAAACAATATTTTATCGTGGAACATGCTCCCTCTCTCTCTCACACACACACACACACACACATTCAAACAGTAAACCGTTAATATTTTACTAGCCCCAGTACTCCACCGTCCTAACATTATATTACGTAACAGGGAGACAGTCATCTCAGGAAAAGCAACTCAGTAAAACTGCCTGGCGTGTAATCCGTAACACCTGTCTATAATATTTCTGAATATGCCCACGGAATAGCGGATTCATATGAATGTATATGAATACTTCCAATTCATTTTAGTGCAGTAAAATATAATGCAATTTGTGCAATGTGCTGACAGTGTTGCGTGAAAATCTGATCTAGCTCAGGGTAAATGTCACCTGTTACGCACGAAATTAAAACGTGCAAAAACTTTCCCGCGATATGGATCAAGAGCGCACGATGATGAAATGAGTGATCCGAGAAACGAGGGTAGTGTGAGTCGAAAGCGAAATCTAAATCAAATCTTTATAACTACCAGCAAACTACACTTTGAGCGTATCACGCTCATCACGGACACGTCGACTCGTTTGATGGAAAACGTTCACAATGTAACCCCAAAAGGAACACAGCACCTTCACATTTTGGTGAAATATAAAATCATTTTAGCCATATTTAGAACACTTAACCTAGTCGCTCGTTGCGTCTGGGCGATACAGCCAGTGAAATGGGCAAAGTTGAGGAATCCTGTATTTTGAGGAATCCTGTATTTCACTCCTTGGTACTCAAGGTAGCAATCTAGCTTACCTGGCAGTTTCAAATGCTTAGTGTTATTGTTTGGTTTTAACGAAGAGGCACTTAAAACGAGGTATGTACACAACATATATTGGCCTTTCTAAGGACAGACTTAAAAAAAAATCACATTTTGACCGTTTGGTGCGCCATTTATCCTTACCTCAACAAAACTATTTCCCATGCGAAGAATCCCCAGACAGCTACAGAATGCAGCCTTTTCCGAGTCATCTCAAGACTTGAGTTATACAGATGTACACCCCGGAAAGCCACTGCTCTCTTCGGCACTTGGGGTGTCTTGATTTCAGAACCCCGGACAGCGCTCCAGCTGTTTTCGCCACAATCCAATAAGCGGCAGGTTGGTTGCGCTCGGTGAACACAGAGACATATCAGATCTGGAATTCCACATATTCTAAAAAATGTACGCGCATATAATCAGTCACTGTCATAAACGTGGCATCGATGACCGAAAGTAATATACTCAAGTAGCGTACTGACTTTGGAAAGAGAACAAGCGCGTGATTGATTGCATGGAGCGGCTTGAGCGTCTCTTTACATTCAGAAACATTTGAACAGTCCTTAGCAGCGAGGCTTCATAAGCCCGCCCCAGATGCGCGCTTGAATGACAGTACATTCCTCCACTCCCTGGGTAAATAAGCAAGAACCAATCTAGCTTAAATTAGACAGCCACTTAGGTTGCAGATGCGTTTACTCTCCACGCCATCCGTTGAAAAAATACTTCGTTGGAATTTACTGAGCAGATAATCTTAACGATGGTTGCCGTAACAGATTCACCACGTCCTGAATTAAAGCACATTTAGCGTGTGGCTTTCCTTCTGCTTAAAGGCTTTCAGAGCAATTGCACTCCCTAATAATTGGGTGCCCAAGAGATATCGGTTTTTTTTATAACGGGACAGTATTAGCCTAATATTACACGTAGCCGGAGCTATTATTTAAGTGCGAAAGATGCATAATAACAAGAAATACTTTTCTTCAACACATTTTCTGACATTGTTTTTCTGCTGATAAGAATGGCATTATCAAAGGGGAACTAATGATATATCTGAACACGTGATACGATTAGCCTTGAGTATCTTATAAATCGCTGAAAGTGTGTGACATACAATGTGTATGGTTGTCAAGGTCTCCAAATGCCACTGCCGTTGGGTATGACCCAAGTTGGTATGGGCCTGGTGTGTTTCTCACAGCTGGACCAAGAATCACCCACACAGTCCAGGCACATGTTTACCGGGCGTGTTTTGTTCCCAGAATTGCGGTGGTCGAAGTGCCATCCAGGACTCTGCAATCAGCCGATAAGGCTAACGGGCACGTACGTTCACAAACAGTTCACTCCGCCAACTTTTCTTTCCCTCGCCTGGAGAACGTTGGCCGGGAATGATTCGAATTTTCATGCTCATTTAAATATCATTACATTTTCACTTTACCATATTTTGCATTAAATATAGCCTATGTCAAATACTTTGCGTAGCCAACCTCCTATTAATCAATATGCCCCCAATCCCGCTTCTTCTTGGAAGACAGATGTTGTTAATTAACGGTTCCTGCACAGCAGACCTTTGGCACACTCGGTCTAGCATGACCTGATCAACATTTCTGTGACATCCAGGGAGTGGAGCTCAAAGGAAGTGTCTACTTTGTGTTTACCCTCATAGAACTGTTTCTGGCTGTGTGACGTCTGAAGCTATAGGCAAATATTACCCAGGGTCAACGACTTACAGTACGTATGTCACGACCACAAGTGCATTAGCTCCCGTATTAAAAGACTCACTGCACACCTAAATTCAGGAAAAACATATTAAAAAACACTTAACCTGCTGTCGGAGTGAAGTGAAAGCCTTCAACATTGTTTGTTGAGACTGTGTGTGTGTGTGTGTGTGTTTGGGAGGGGGTGGGGGTGTAAATTGCATGCTTTAGTGTGCTTCTCTGTAATCAGGCTTGCAAGGAGTTTCATGACAGAGTAGAGTTGGCTGCTCCTGTGTGGTACTTCAGCTACAGTCAGTTCAGATACCTGACTAATTCTTTCATATGGTGTTTATTTTCTCACTTATAGTCTATTGACAATTATTGCCCAATGAGTGTTCAACAACCATGATGAAACAGAAAATAAAGATCAAGCTCAACTCACAGTACAACAAACGCTTCAATTCACAGTATGACTCAAAGGAGGAATACACAGATATCAAATTAGGTCTATAAAGAGCAAACAATATGTTCTAATCAGAAAGCATACAAATCCACCAAAACGAACGCTATCATTGTCTTACACTGCTGTTTATTATCTTTATATTGGATCATTGATACAGTCCTGGATATTGATTTGGGGTTGGTCATTAGGATTTGTCAGAGATTATACCCAGTTATATTACACATGACAGTTGTGTGTATGTGAATGGACAGATAGTCAGCGTTGTCACTCTTCTGCTGATGTGATTCCCATGCAACCCACGGTAATCCAGACAGTTTGATGAAGCTATCTCAACAGCACCGTGGCCCCACGACATGAAGCGCAGTAAATCACATTCACATGCAAATATCATATAGTCTTGTGTCTTTTGTCTCAGAGATAAATGCAATTATGGCTTTATTGTAAGCTGTCATAAATCTCCATCCTGTAAAGGCATCCCCAGGGAAAGGCATCAGAGTGCTGATTGGGGAGGGGAATGCCCCCTGCAGTATCCTTCCCTCTCCTCATTGGCTTTCGGTCCTGCTTGGCCAATAATAATCAGCAGACTGACACGGGGAAGGCAGGCATATAGGTGACCATGCAACACACCAAGTTCAGATTCACTGGTGAAGATGCTATTCATTGTACCATACAGCCTTCACTGCGACTCTGGTTTGATTTTAAAAGGGACAATGTGCTTTGGTGATTATAAATCATGTATTAGGCATCATAGTGACTGATAATTATAGATTCAGTTATTGAAAAGCAGGCCATGATGCTGGTTGCTTGTAGGTAATAGTGTGACTGAAACCCTCATCTGGCTCCATTATGTGATACACATTGCTTTCATTTTGGGACTATTTACTTTTGATGCCCATATTAATGTGATCACCCTTGAAAAATACTAGTGCTCTAATTATCAGTCCCTTTCTCTGCACATCACACAACAGACTGCATGTGGAGTCACACAAGGACCCACTCCCATCTTACCCACAGCTTCTTGCTGTACGAGGCTCAGGGGGTAGCGGATGGGTATGCTAATTTGGGGAACTTCACAGTAATGATAATTTCCTTGTGCTCTTGCCAAAGGGAAGTGATGCGGTTACATCAAATGGGTCAGACCAGCAATGAAACAAGCTCGGCATTCCAGCTGCACCAAATCACAGCGCCTTCAAGACAATCAGCATTGATGCTCCCTACAGTAGACGTAAGTAGAGTGTTTTACCTGGCCACCAGCACATCTGCACCATCTGGAGCGGTGTGCTGTGAAGACATGGTGAGGAGGAGAGAGGGAGGGCGGGAGGGAGAGGAGCGCAAAGAAAAAAGGTTGGAGGAGGGCAAGAAAAAAAGAGATGAAAAGAAAAAAAGGATTGTTGTTAAAAAAAGGAATAGCTCGAGGGATGCCCGTGTGAAAGATACAGAATAGAAAAAAATATCTTGTTTAAAGGATATTTTGGAAGTGATGGTAGGCAGCAGGAAGAAGAGAGAGAATGAAAGATGGCAGGAGAAATGGAGGAGAGAAAGGGAAGGAATGAGTGGTGTCATGAGTGGTATACGTTCTTCCAGTTCTTCTCAAGTATATTAATGTGGAGTGGAGTGCTGTAGACTATGTGGAGTGTTGGCCATAGACTCTGGGGGTGAGATTGGCAGGCTGAGGTCAGTGTTTAGACTGGCTAGAGTGTGAGAGTCCTGGAGAGGACAGCTCAGCTCATCAGCAAAGTCTATAGTGGGACGAAAAAAGGAGAGGTAAGCAGAAAGCTAAATAAATAAAATGTAAGAATATGAGTTGTGAAAGGCAGTCTGCTATTTTTTCTGAAGGGTTTATTGTTTCTGAGGTGCGGTGCGATGAAGGTATCAAAAAACGCTTTACTTTTGGCAGCTTTATTCAGAGAATATGTTCTCTCTTAACAACAGGGATGATGTTGAATAATGGAGCAGCTGAAATCAGAGAAAGCCATTTTTTGAGGTTGCTCTGAATTTGTGCTGCCGGATTTATTGCTCTCACAGTGACACCAGCAAATGCAAACAGTAGTTGTAGTTTACTTCAAGAAATATCACCCCTATGTATTTTGGTGTTAAGACTAAAATGATGGCCTCCCACAGCCTTGTGAGCCTGAAACCCCTCCTGAGACAAATTTAACATCAGTAAACACACCCCAGTATGTCACACCCCTGCCATTGGCATTATTACCCAAATGCAAAATGGAAGCATCTGCCCTTACATCAGCAGCATGTCTTCTGATATATTCCTGTGAAGCTCAGATGGCGTAGGAATGAACCAGAGAGGCAGTATTCCTCAAAAAAAAAAAAAAACCCTCAGGGTCCAAGTAGTGACTCACGTGTGTTTCTTAAAGGCATTCATAGAAATCAGAGCACAGCACTTAAGACACTTCACAATGGCAAACTGAGAGCTAAATTCATAATATGGTTGTGAGTGGTTGCTTCAGACAGACCGACTCATTCGCCCTGGCTCCATCTGGCAGCTTAATCCCCATTGTTTTCACACTTCAGCATCACATTTTCTCAGCCTTGTGTGGAATTATTGTTCAAATATCCTAATTTGGGGGTTAAAAATACACAGCACTGCATAACAAGATATAGATGACGCTCCCAGCTGTTGACTTGTCATCACATCAATGCACATGGGCTTTGCGTCTGCTGCAGATGTTCCTGCACACGCACGCACGCACCCCTTCATATGAGCCAAAGTACGCATTGCAGTAGGGGTGAGATTAAAAAAAATCAAATAGAGCATCTGTTCCAAGAGTGATGAAAAATGAAAATGATTTCCACAATGCTTCATTAGCAGCAATGATGCCTCAGGCGTTAGTGGGGGCTCAGGACATGCCATGGGTCTCTTCCGCCGAAGCCTCCCTTCCCTCCCGCTCTCACTGACGTCGCATGGAGATGTTGCCCATATCTGGCAGTGGCGGAAACAATTGTGGGGCATTCATCGAGCAGACAGGCCATGGTTTGCCATTATGTAACATTTATCTAAATTACTAAATGCACAAGGGTGAGTGAGCGTGGTGTTGAGAAAATGATTGTAATCATAGATTTAAAAAAAACAATACACAAAGACATGTATGTCATGTTCATAAGACTGCTTGATCATATTTACTCCAACTACTCAGTACATTTATGGGTTATCCTTTTTAACAGTTAATTAAACACCTTACCTTTGAAGTCACCAGTCTGCTTCCAGGAGACATACTGTACATGTTAGTAACCATGTCATACAGTGACACAAACACATTCATTACATCAAAAAGCAGATACACACATAAACACTAATTTTTGCTCTCTGTGTCCAGTAGAACCCCTAACCCCCCACTAATGAGATGAAACACAATCTTATGAGAAAGGCTTTCTAATGTAATCATATCTTAAGCAATCCTGTTAATCCTGCCCAACACACACACACACACACACACACACGCACACGCACACGCACACGCACACACACACACACACGCACTCACAGTCAAACACACACACACACACACACTCACACACACACACACACACACACACACACACACACACACACACACACACACACACACACACACACACACATTCACACACAATGTGTCAGATATGATCTGGATCCATGTTTTTCAGAGTAATGTGAGTGGTTGGTGTGCCTGCAGGGGCGCTTGACATGCTCCACCACACGCATGTGCATGAGTGAGGATTATGAGACACACAATTGGCCGTTTTCCACTAAAGACCGGGGCCACCCCAAGGCTTTCCCTTGGACTTAAGCAACGGTGAATAGCCTCAGGCTTCTGTCTCCATAAACGTCTAAATACTGCTTAGCAACGGACACACTAGTGCACCAAAAATAAGTTCAAATTACATTGAAAAATGTCATGAAATTGACACACTCTTACACCTTACACTTACCTTTGTTTCTACTAATGAACTACTTTCTACTAATGAATTTAGATGATAAAGAGATTTAAATGATACCAGAAGCTTTTGTGTGAAGGCCTGTGACAATAGTGCTCCTTACTAGCAGTGTACAGAGATCATTTTCTGTATCTCGGGTTGGGGGGGTGGCAGGCATCCCTTGTTGTTCCACATAAAAGGTGGCAACCCCCACACATCACACAGTCCAGGAGAGTCACCACATTGTCCAACTTCACCATACTGCAGAAACATGTAGTATCATATTTGCCATGGCGGGCAAGGAACAAAAAACGTGTTAGCCTACCTGCACTACAATATGACCAGCATATGCCTAGTCTACATGATAAATCGGAGATGACAAGCCTTGCTTTGAAAAGAATACTTATCTCATCATTGTCCAAGTGGTGGATACGGAGGGTGGCTGATGGGTAGGCCTGGAATAATCTGGGTAGGCCTAGAATAATCTGGGTAGGTCTGGAATAATCTGGTAAAGTCTAAATGAAGCTCATCACCGCTCAATTTTATACATGTCAACCCCTTTGGATGCCCACCTGTATCACCCTCTGGAAACATCCATAAAATCAGTAGAAAATCCTCATTGCTGTCTGTTTAAATAACCATGAAATAGGCTACTTGGTAGGGTGTCAGTTGACGCAAAAAGTTGACAAAATTCTAAATTCATAGCCATAGCAAAGCATGGTACTTCTTACATTTGATGAATATTGACTGAAATACAAGGTAAAACACAGTTTTCTTCCAGTTCCTTTTCTTTCTTTTAATGGAGGAAATTAACACATTTTTAACACATTTTTAACGCATTTTTAGCTTGTGGACAACCACAAAGTTATGAATCATACATAATGAAACAAAAGTAACATAATGACTGATGCACAGACTTGTCAATAATCCTTTTCTGAATAATAAAGAGCAACCTCGAGTAGAAGGAATATCTGTTTGCCATTATTTGTGCTTTCCCAAATAACATATTCGGATTTGGGTACATCCCTACTCCTCACAGTGTTCATTCTGTCGTTCTTCATTTGTTTTGAATGTTATCGTCCAAGTCATAGCAGCACTTCGGCTGTATGAGGAGCCTGTGTTCTTCAGAGCAACCTTCCATCATGAAACTGCCTTCCACAGGAGAGCACCAGACAGAGGAAGGAAGGCGTGGTGGAGATGACAGGGAGGAGGATTATTGGTTCCCCCCTGGTGTGCAGTTGGCTCAGTTGGTGGTTGCAGTTTGCTGTGTTTGTGTGTGTGTGTGTGTGTGTGTGTGTGTGTGTGTGTGTGTGTGTGTGTGTGTGTGTGTGTGTGTGTGTGTGTGTGCGTGTGCATACTGTTGTGCACAGTTCCTTCCCTCTGTATTTCTACATGTGTCTGTCTTGAATACTTTGGTGCTCATATCTTAGTCTTCTTCATTGCCAGGTGAGCTTGTATGTGTCTGCGTATTTGTCCGCCTGTGTGCTGAATGTTATAAACCTGCAAGAGACTAGTATAGACTGCCGTGTCCCCTCCTGCCACCTAACTGAGTGGAGGGCTTCCAGAAAAAAAT
Source organism: Clupea harengus (assembly GCF_900700415.2). NCBI lineage: Eukaryota > Metazoa > Chordata > Actinopteri > Clupeiformes > Clupeidae > Clupea > Clupea harengus. The sequence goes on from NC_045173.1 coordinate 10,202,609, forward strand.
CAGTTGCACTGTTGATTGAGGAGCGGCTGTCCAGTCATCAGTAAGCCAGTAAGCCATAAGCCACAGAATGGCTAGGAGTCAGGGCCAGTTCCACTTAGCTGAGATTTGCTCGCCAAGGTGCTGACATTTGCTTTAGTTCATGAAGTTACCAGACCAAGATTTGAATATCAGACAACTTCTCAATAATTTTTTCTAGTTGTCCTTGAGACCCTCCAAGCCTCTACACACACATACACTACGTCCTGTACATTGACACAAACATATGAAAGCACAAACACACACACAAGCAATGTGTATGTGTTCTTTCTGAGTTACGGATGCACTTTTGTTATGAAGGACTATGGGTCTTACATAATCGCATTATGCAGTCAAATTCAAGTTCTTAAGTATCATTTAAAGGTCTCGAGATTCATCCTTCATGCTGCTCCAGAAGTCCCACACATCTCTAATGAGACTGGTATGAATAAGAAATGGCTTGGTACAACACTGTAAAATATGCAGCACCGCAACCTCATGCAGATGTTTTGCAGTAATGGATTGGGTTTTAAAAGCTGTGCTAGCGAGGGCCGGGTGTTACAGTGTCCTGAAAGACAACAAAAATGTATACAGTATATCTAAAAGCACCCTCGGTGCTTGAGCTGAGAGAAAGATCTGACAAGAAAGGGTGCGAACAGATTCCCAGTATTTCTAAGTGTCATCTAGTCTAGCGTATACTATGTTAGGCCACAGGCTTTTTGCCTCTTCATTTTAAGCTCAAGCACACGACTTTCCATTCTCATTTTCAGAGCCCACTGAAGGATTTAGAGAGGACCAGGCCTCAGCCCCAAGGAAGAAGCTACTCAGAATATTTGAATATTTCAAAAAGTTCAACTACCGTGTTCATGTTTAAAAAGTGCATTGGCCTATTTGCTGCTTTCTTCCCAGTTAATCTAAGTCTGTGGCTCAGGCATGTTTTTAATGTAATTGAAGCAGAAACAGAATCCTGAAATTACGTTCATAAATATTTATGTTTTATAATTAACTAGTAGAAAGAGCAATGTGAGCTTTGTTTAGTCTTGATTAATTATACATTTAAGTGGTGTTATTGAGTGGGGTTTATTGCCAATATGAAATGTAAAGTTTTGTTGCATACATTTGCAATAAATGCATAATTAATGTTTGGTGGAAATAATGTTGGTAATAAAGTGCTAGGGTTGATAACCTAGACATGGCAAAGAAAGAAGTGCTTTGAGGCTGTTATGTTCAACTATTGTTTTACTGACTATTTAATTGCATAATTGTGTGCATGTCTGCTATCTAAAGATGTCCCATCTTTACTGATTTCTTAATGAAATGGCAATGGACATATTTAATAATGGAATATTTAAAATGAATGAATAAGTCATGCGTTTTCCTCACAGACAACTTCACTTTATTTTCTGTTGCTTCCCCGATGGGCTCTGACTTGGAGTAGTCCTGTGGGTTTCCTTGTGTTTTGCACAGAGGTAATTTCGCTCTGGTGAAACTGCCGTAGTGCCCAGTGAATATGTAGCCTAAAACGGTGGCTTGTATGCATGTGTACATTGTTTGCTTCTGTGGGATTTGTGATGACAGCAGGTGAGTGAGTGCCTGGCAGAGGATTATTTTATGACCACAGTTGTCACTCGGGTCATGTCCTCAAACAACTCACGGATATCTCAACAAGAACAACACATTTTCTCATATTCCCTTATTCAAATGACCTCAAATGTGGCAACTGAACAGCACCGACAGCTCTGAAGCCAAGATACTATGACACTGGTTCTATGGGGGTATTATTGTAGCAGAATCATTTGCCAATGTGTTTTGAGATTTGTGTAACTGTATCTCAATCAGTGTGTGCGTAATCAGATTTTGTAAATGAGAAAAAAGAATCTCTAAATGTGTACTGAGATTAACAAATGTGTACAGGAATCTGAAAATGTGTATTCAGAATCCGTATGTGCGTAATCAGATTTGTAAACGTGTAAAAATAGATTTGTGAATGGGTAGACAGATCTTTAAATGCGTACATAGTGGCTGAAACATATTTCGCTTTTGTCTCAGTGTCTTGGTATTTTGCTTGTCTAAAACCACTGTCGATACAGACAGACCAGTCTCCACACACATTTGCCACGACAGAAGTGTAGCAAATATCGACAATAAACGACCATTTGAGAGGCCCGTCTGAGTTAGAACTGATGACTTGTCTGTATCTCCAGCTCTGGGAGCAAATAGACTTTTCAGCCATTAATATCTATGTACGCATTGAAAGATTAGTCTACACATTCACAGATCTATGTATGCATTTAAAGAGTAGTCTACACATTCACAGATCTATGTACACATTTAAAGATTAGTCTACACATTCACAGATCTATGTATGCATTTAAAGATTAGTCTACACATTCACAGATCTATGTATACATTTAAAGGTTAGTCTACACATTCACAGATCTATGTATGCATTAAGATTAGTCTACACATTCACAGATCTATGTACGCATTTACAGATTTGTCTACACATCTAAACACACTAGAAAATCTCACTACACATTTAGAGATTTTTTACACGTTTACGAATCTGAATCTACACACACTGATCAGTTACACAACTCTCCACACACATTTACAAATAATTCTGCTACAATAATACCCCCATATGTTTTCATATCTAGCCTTCTGGGCTATGTTGTGCCACCAGATTGGATTTGCTAGCTTTCCAAGGCATTGTGAGAAACTAACAGATTGAATGGGTCTCTTATGTCCCATAATTCATTCTCCATGTTTTTCACAGCACTGAAATGCTCCATAAGAATCATGTAATATCATATTCCTGTTTCACCCACCTGCCAGTGATTATGTGGAAATAATGCTTTGGCACCTTGGTAACGTTCCCTCAAATGTGCGAATGGTGTGCATTAATTTCAGACACCCTTTCATCTGTGGTCTCCACCATATGAGAGGGTTTAACGCATTCCAGTCGGCCCGCCACTTCAAACACCCCTACAGCATCCACAGGATTAGCACTCTGAAATATGCATTAGTTACGATACTACTGCTGTCCAACTAAATCCCAGCCTATAAAGACATGTTAGTGTGTGTGTGTGCATGTGTGTGTGTGTGTGTGTGTGTGTTTGTGTCTGTGTGTGTGAGTGTGTGTGTGTGTGTGTGTGTGTGTGTGTGTGTGTACGTGTGTGTGTGTGTGTGTGTGTGTGTGTGTGTGTGTGGTGTGTGTGTGTGTGTGTGTGTGTGTGTGTGTGTGTGTGTGTGTGTGTGTGTGTGTGTGTGTGTGTGTGTGTGTGCGTGTGTGTGCTTTAGCTTGTGTGTCTCCTAAGTAGGCTGTTTATTTTTAACCCCACATGACGGCAATGGTAAGAGAATTCCCATCATTCTCATCATTATGTCATGAAAATTGAGTCAAACTAAATATAATCCAATTTCTCAGCATTTATTTTGAATACGTGTGAATCCTGCATATGATTGGCCCTCAGCAGGGGAATACAATTGCAATTCCAGGCGAGATTAACCTTAACCTTCAATGAAGTTATGCTACACCAATCTGGAGCTGTAGCATTGCAAATGTAAGCAGTGGCAAGGAGATGTCACACGAGAACACTAAGTCATACAATTACCATGAAACTGCAGTGGTGGACCTCTCAGTTATCTTTTAATTGCCGGTTAGAAAGCAGAAATGCAGCACTCCTTGTGTGTGTGTTTAAAAACTGAACTGCACATATCACCACACAGGTGATTGATACTCATAGGCGGTCTGTATAATTGGATGTACAGCCTCTCCAAAATGACAGTTTGTAAAAGAAAGTGAAAGTCAATGGGAAAAAAAGGGAAAAACTCTCGTATTCACCCCGCAGAGAGGCTACATCATTTGCCACGACTAAAATGAGATCAGAGACACCATTATAAAACTCATTTGGTTTAATACACAACGCTGAGTTGGACAAATAAAACTCAAGAGCGCAGTGGAGGCTCTGCTCTGTGCAAACGGAGAGGTCCAGTGTGCTAACAGACCCACCTGTGGTCTGAGCGTCCTGTGCCCTGGGCGTGCCCACTGGACCTACTTTCATGGGTAAAGAATGAGGACTAGAGCCTGCCGGCCGCCAGCAAAGTCAATGGCCAACCTGAGCTGAAGCCCCATGCCTGATTCCCACACAACTCACCCATCTGTATTCAGCCCATGCAATTGTTTGTGACAAACAATGGTGAAAGACAAGTACCTTTAAACATGCAGAGACAATGACATTTACAATATTGAGGTGTCCAGTATGAGTATAATTACTTTTTATGTAAGTGTGTGTGTGGGTGTGTGTCTGTGTGTGTGTTTATGCATGTTTCTTATGAAGAGGTCCTCTTCTGTTGGATCAGGACTCCAAACACCCACAGGGCAAAAGCGAGGAAAACAAATAAACAACCTTACTTATGAGTCTTTCATCATGAAATAACCCAGTCAACACGCCACTGCCAGACATGACAGGGGGATGACGAATGTAAACAGCCTGTTGTTTCTCGTCATTGATGTCATCATGTTTGTACTGTCAACACCAATCAAATTCCCACTCAGGTACTGAATCATTTGCTGCCTCTTAATTGGGGTGTTGAGATGTGGCAATGAAAGAGGACAATGTATAGGGAGGGAAGATGGCTGGAAGGGACCTATGTCATTTAGTGCATTGTGCCATTGACAGTGACATGCCTATCAAGGCCTTTCTTTTCGATATATGAGCAAAGCAAAGCATGTCTAGGGCTTGTGCCCTCAGCACTTGAAATAACTAGCAAATAAATTCCAGTCAGCAAATCTAGCCCAGCACGATGGCACGATGACAACACACAAGGGTGGAGATTTGGCCCTTTAAATCAGGGGTTTCAATATTACTATTAATATTGATAATTCTGTGGGTTCACCAACTCTGCTTTTTCAGATGCAGTGCTCTGACATCTCCTGTCTCTCCTTTTCATTTCCTTTATTGCTTCTGTCTCCTTGTATTTCTTCCTTTCTTTTTTGTCACATTAATTCTGCACGTCAAGGAGGTATGTCATTTTCTCAGGATTTTCAGACGATTCTATGTTCTGTAAAGGACCCGGCCCAGACATCCACTGAAGCGAAGCATAAAAATAAAAATAGAAAAATAATCTTGGATTAGGGGCTTGTTTCAGATGAAACCTCTTGAAGGAGAAAGCACTGAACCATGCCAATTCTCGATCAAGTTTTTTTTTTTTTACAGTGACCATTTTTCCCAGAGAAGTTGAAAAAATCATACTGACAGTGGCAGCATCAGAATTACATTTGATTCCAAAAGAATTCCTTTTGGGTCCTCCTGGCACCCGGGGTCCATATGAAGGAGTATCTGAAGCACTGAGGTGCCATGTGAGGTAAGTTCACCATAGAAAGATAACACAGGTTCAGCCTTTCTTGTTTAACCAGAAACTCACATTCTCTCTATTATTAATGGACTGTTTAATCCAATGGGAGAACAGACACAAATGTGAATATGAATAACAGGTCAAAGACTTATATAAATACAACTTAGACAAATATAGAGGGGAAAGACTGACATATGAAGCCTGCTCCTTTGGGGAGGATATCTCACTGGTGGTTTGATCCAATATCTTACCTTTCCGAGAGTCAGCTTCAATCAGAGTGAAGAGCCTGAGGAACGGCAGATAGCCGAGGCAGCGGAGTCCAGGGAGCGGAGAGAGGTGTGTGTTAGATCACAGGCTGAAAGCAGACTCACACAGCGTTATTATCACAGGAGCGGATCAGCGCAATCTCACTCTCACCGACTGACTGGAACGCTCTCTGCATTTTGATTCCAACGGGGATCGAGCAGTGAAGGGAAACGAGGAGAGATACGGGCCAACAGGAGTAGGGAGACACCTGGTGAGAAATGGAGATGAAGGGGATTTTGGTAGCACAGTGGGCCCTAATGTCATAGCGCAACAAAGAAGGGCATCACATCAAGCTATTTTGGTTACTAGAGCACATTCATTTGGTAACATTTAATAAGATCTAAGTACCTTCGGGGGCAGACCAACAAAAAGTGAGACACAAAATAAATGTCTGTCTACAAATGGGATAAATATATATATATATATATATATATATATATATATATATATATTCAGGTGGTCTTCTATATTCTTCATAGATAATTTCTCTAATATCTAATGTAGTTTGCTTTTATGTTATAGACATATTGTATATGTTTAATAATGTAAAGACCAAGGCAATGATTACAGTTTTGAACTATGCTGTACTTTAATTAATTCCACACAACATATACAGTATAATCAATGACAATTTAACAGTTTAAATATTTTCCTAACATGCACTGATGTCTGTTGGACTTGAACAAAAGTGGCTTGTCATCACAGCACATGTCAGAATTCCTGTTGATATGATTGGCTCAAAAGACACAAATTCAACGACACAAATGAATATGCTGTTCGCACTATTCTAGAATCCTGTGAGTGCTTAAATTCTTCTGGACTCTTCACTTCATTACTTCACACCTGTAACGCCCAGTGAGGTTGAATATGTGGAATCTGATGATGAAAGATAGACTGAGAAAGAACATTTTCTTTCATAACTGCTTCAGACCTCTGACCCCCATTCAGTTCTATAGAGATCAGGTAATTGCCATCATCATTTCTGCAGCAGACATCGAAATTGTCTGCTGTAGGAGTATCTACGATGTATCCTTTGGACACATAGAAGCATGGTGGTGTGGTCCCTGATGAGGTTTTCCGATCTGCCAACTGGCCTTTGACTTCATTTCTAAAACACACACACACCTACACACACACACACACACACACACACACACACACACACACACACGCACACACGCACACACGCACACACGCACACACGCACACACGCACACACACACACACACACATATGTCCTCTCAAAAAATTAGGGCTGGGGGCGGGGTCATTTCCATGTCTGCTGACAGACTTTGACAAAGCCCTTTCTGACACTTGACATTTTTATGAAATACCCCTTACATGTAATTCATGCCTCAAAAGCTATTTTGCTGTCAGGGTCTGGACAGCAGGTGTGGGGCGTGGGTTGGTGCCAAGTATGATCCACTGAGTGCTGTGTCTAGGTGTATGATGTTAAAACCACATGACCAATGGCTGACCATACGTCATTACAGAGATGCCACTCACCCATCTTTCAGAATGTCAGAACCTGTGTTTGCAGAACACCATGCATTGTCTTCGTAAATCTTTGATTTACAGTTTTTTCCAATCATTTTAGTTCTTGTACCTATACCATGGATACTTTTCCCAAACACTTAACACAGTGGGCTTTACAGACACGCACCTCTGCATATCAGTTAACTTTTGGTGCAAAATGCAGTACAACAACCACACCACAATCAATTCTGCCGTAACTTTAACACATGTTCCCTCTCAGAGTAGAATGACCTAAAAAACACTAACAACTTGAAGCATTGCTAATTGCATCTATAATATGTTGCTGTGTCCTCCAGTTTAGCATAGATTACTGTAGTGTTGCATTACAAAAAGAGAAAAAACACACACAGACAAACACTTCTTTGGACTACAGTAATAAAGTTTGTAATATGACAGTAAACTAATAATTCTAAAATGCTGCAATATGTTTCATTACAGCCAAATGCTAGAATTGCATGTGTTACTGCACTATATAGGCTTACTACACTACAACAAAAAGGCATGAATATGCTACGTATTTACTGCAGTATTTCCAATGCAGTAAATCAACACAAGATACAGTCTACCAAAGTACTGTAATACCACTAGAAGTCTGCTTGAACTTCGCATTTACGGTAACATTCTCCTCTGCATTGCATCTTGGAAATACGTCAATCCAAGCCAAGTATCTGAAGACAGTGTTGATATGTCGGTTTGCCTCTCACAATAGATGTCAAAATTGAGTGTTGCAAATTTACTGTAATTACTGTAAATTGAAGAATTGCATTCTTCAATCACTGTCTTTCACTGATAGCCTATGACTTACATAAAGAGCAGTACTGTAATAGTGGAAACAACTTTTCAGGAACAGTTACATCTATGTTTGCCTTCTATAGACTAGTATTACAGTACTATTACGTAGAGATAGTGAGAAGTCTGCAAGCCAAAACAAACTAAATAATCTAAATAAATGTCTGCTAAATTACATGTAAGAATACTTTTTCTTATTCAAGCATATCATTTAATTTGTCTGTCTAAACAAAGCATCTTTCCATCTACAGTGATCTAAATGGCTGTAAGTAAGGTTTTGAACTGAAAGTTAACTGTTCTGAACAGAGTATCTAAACATTGGTAAAACATGCTGTAGTTCCACAGTGTTTTGCTGGTAGTGAACATTGAATGGGACAGGTATCCATTGAATTTGGAAGAAGGTGTCATTGCCAGCATTTGTATCTAAGCATAGGGGCAAGTATCAACAGTTTGGTTCACATGGTCTACTGGTGTGCTCGATGTGTTAAGTGTTTTGGGAATGTGAACATGGTATAGGTACAAGAACTAAAATGATTGGAAAAAACTGTAATGAATGTGAGATGAGTCATCCAGATTTGTCAGACTACTGCAGTAATGAACGGGACTCAAAAGGATTATAATTGAAAATCTAAAAAAACACCACAAAAATTGGTAAACCAGGTTGCTAAATTGCTGTAAACCTTGGGTAAGACAAGCCAAACCCTATTTTAGAATTATCACTATTTTTAAACTTTCTATGAAAAATAGATTACAGCTCATGACCATGTCATCATCAGAGGACAAGGTTGCTCTATGAGTTTCACTACTTGGGCAGCCTTATCTGTGTGTGCGGATATCTCACTTTTCTGTAATAAATGGGGGGAGAAATCCTAAGAACTCTCAGTGTCTGTTGGTTTCTTATTTTGGTCCAGACTGTCTCACTAATATGCCTGGTGAGCATGTGTTCATAGTCTTTGACCTTTCACCTTGTCACCCGTGCTTTCAGATAGCTGGCGACGGTCTCGGCTTTGGTGTGAATGTCGCCTCTGGTCACGTTACCACCAACTGAGAGGATGGAAGAGGCTTTGGGAATGCCAGTCATTGTCCACAGCTCCGGCTCCAACAGCAGGAGAGGCAGCAGCATCCTCCAGGCAGCGATAGGCTGTGGGCCAGAGACTCACACTGGACACAGAGGACAGCAAATAAGAGGAGAGTGTACTATCCTCATGCACACGCAAATGAAATATCACAGCAATCACATGCATACAAACACAGTTCTAACACACTCTGCTTTGTAACCATATACCCACACTTACAATATCTACCCACCCACCTACACACACACACACACACACACACACACACACACACGCACACACAGACTACACAAACACCTACACACTTGTTATTCCTTCTGCAACTCCTCAATGTCCTCATTAGTGGAGAAGGCTTAATGAAAGTGGCTAATCGATCAGTTAGCCAGGCCTGGACCAACATTAGTGCTGATTTGGTAGCCTCCTTGTCTCGGCTTGATGCTGATGCTCCAGTCAGAGCTCATCCACTGCCTCCCCTCATCATTCGCTGGAGATTAGTCAGAGACGAATACCAAACGCACGCCCAGATTATCATATCTCAGCCAAACAATCACAGAGGAAATATCATAGGAATTTGATTTCTGTAGTTTTATTTATTTATGGATATATGTTTATTTACAGATGGATGGGAAGCCATCAGCATATGTTATTCAGTGGCAGTTTTCTCTTGCCATCGGTCCTCATAGCTAAGCTCTTTAAAGGCATGACTGATTATAGTGGCATCTCGCCTCTCTGAGCAGATCTCCCCATTCAGAGGAGCACAGGCAGGGGATATATCAGAAGCTCATGCCAGTGTCTGTGGGAGAGACAAGGGCCTTTGTCTGCTGGCAGAAATAGGATTAGCAGCCAACTGTGCCCCTGGAACCATCAAAGAGTGAAGTGTATGCAAAAGAGACTCACTGGGGGAGCGGGGGTAATGATAGGTGAGTGAGATCTATACTGTTTAGTTTTGTTTGTGAGCATGCATGAGTGTGTGTTTGTGTGTGTTTGTGTTTATTTCTCTCTGAGTGTGTGTGTGTGTTCACGTGTTCACCTACGTGTTCACCTGGGTGTGTGTGTGTGAGTGTGTATCTCAAAGCCTGAGATGAAATACTTGCAGATGCAGCAAATCCAGCAGTAAGAGAGGCACATACTGTCACATTTTCCAGGAGCCCTCCTTGATCACATTCGAAAGACAAAAATAAGCCGTAACCTCTGAGAAAGTGGCTGATAAACAGTGCTAAGCACCTGCACTTCGCCAGCTGCTCCTAATAAAAGATCCAACCCCCCAACTCCCCCACCACCACCACCACCATCCCATCACCCCAGGGGGCAGCTTCCCAATTCCAATCTGTCAGAGCAATTTACCGGCCCTCTCTGATCAACAGCATCAGCACCACTCTCATCACAGCACACTGACCACCTCCTACCTAATCAATCCTTCTCTCCACCCTCTGCCACACACCGGAATCCTGAGCAGATCAGCCATGGGTGAGAAGAGGAGCGTAGCGACGGAGAAGGAGGGAGAAGAAAAGGGAGGTGACGAAAGAGGAGAAAGGGGAGGAGGAGAGGGGGATGGCCAGAGGGAGGAGAGAAGAGATGGTGAAGGGAGTTGGTAAAAAAAGGGTGGTGGAGAAGGAGGAGCTGGAGGAGAGGAAGGAATTAAGGACTGAGGGAGATGAGTCGAAGAGAGCTTCTAGGAGGTATAGGGGGAGAGACAGATGAGGATTTGCCTTGAGAAAGAGAACAATCTCCACACAGCAGGAATCCAGCTGCAGAACCCTAAATGGGATTTCACAGGGCAGAGTGTGCTCCTGGCAGGTCTCGACATGGCTCATCAGGAGGGGGGGAGCCAGCTCCACTCACCACACATCAAAGCCAATAATAGCAACACCTGCAGGAATTAGTGTCAAGAACTCTTCTATTTTCCCCTCTCTCTCCGTCCTTGCTCTACCTACCTCTTTCAAATGATTATTTTGTTCTCTCCCCTGTTTACTGAAGAAGAGTGTCTTAAGGGCCAAGAGAGCAATTTGCGCTGGCGTGCGGCTTCCCTGCTTGATCCCAGAGATCCTTTTTTTTTTTTTTTTTTTTTAAGCGTCTGGAAATAAGTAATGCGGTGCTAGTTGGCAGCTTGGCACTGCTGACAAAACAATCTTTCAATGTGTCTTCTTTTTTTGTTTTCTCTCTCGCGCGCTTTCTCTCTCTCTCTTGCTCTTGCTTTCTTTTCCTTTTCGTCTGTGTTTGTGTGCATTGTCACGATTCACATTGAACTAGGGTCGACAAAGTTTGTAGAGAAAACTTTTATATATGCCAATAGAAGTCAACGTGCCTCTCTATCTCTCTCTCTCTCTGTGTGTGTGTGTGTGTGTGTACTACTTATCATCACTGACAGTGATGGCTGCTTTTTTCATGAGTGCTGTGTCACAGAAGCTCTTAACCTCATCCAATCGTCCGTGTGAGTCGCTGACTGTGAATGGCAGGCATCAGGGATATTTATGAGCCTGTAGCCCTGCCCTGGTTGTAAACACACAGGCCCCAAAATTACGAAATCATTACGCATTCTAATTCACTTGTGGAGTGGTGCCACCGAGTGTATAATACTCAGAGCTTAAACCTAGCATTTCACTAGCTAACATCTTGCAATGTAAAGGTTCAAACTTCACACAATTTCACACCCTACATCACTACCACATTCTTTGAATGCACACCAAATTTTGTGAAATTTTGTCTGTATCTCAAGATCCGCTTAAGCTCATGTTTTTATTTATTTTTGTATGCTCATTCATAACGGCATACTGAAACTATTTACCCGATTTCAAAGAAATCAGCCACAAGACTACTCCAACCTACAACATGTATTCCCATCTTCCTTTTACAAGGTTTAGAAGGTCCTCTTTCACCTGTTGAAGTGATCATACAACCTTTCGCTATTTGGGGCAGTTCACATACCCTGCTTGGACCCCGATGATTGCTGCTTGCGGCTATATTTAAACTTATTATGATAATGTATAGCCCTGTCCTGTTATAAATGTCGATACTCTACATTTAGTGTTGTTAGTTTTGTTTTCAATCTTATTCTTGCCTTCAACACCTACATTTTATACATACATGCATATTTTATACATGCATAATGGCAAGTTAATTTATACAAAGAAGTTTATATGGTTCCTTATGCCTACATGTAGAAAATGCTCTAATTTAACACAAGAATATATAATGTATGTTATCAAGTCCAACTCATGCCTCATATTCACTAGACTGCAAAACATAACTCACAGGTACTGCTTCATATCCTGTCAGTGCTCAGCTGCCACATCCACAAACTATAGTTCCTTACATTTTCACTCAGACACGGGCGGGCTCGGACAGAAAAATTGGCCTGATCCACATTCCATCGGACACACTCACTATTCTTATTTATTTATGATTCAAATTCTTCTTGGGTTTAACTTGGCTTTTAAAAATGGCGGTATTATGCTATGAAAACCGGAAATGTGAGACTCCAGAAAGGATGTAGTCATCAGACCAGCAGACCAATCACAGCCTTGCAGGCTTGTGTAGGCTTGTGTAGGCTTGTGTAAATTTTTGACGCGTGGATAGAAAAAGGGGTTGACGCACGCAAGGTGTGAAAAAGCTTGCAAGGGGCTTGCAAGAAGCTTGCAAGGGGTGAAAAAGCTTGTGTATCTGTGCGTTTTTCTGAAATCGCCGAAGTATGAATCGGCCTTAACACAACAAACGTTTTAGTATTTTTTTTTGCCAGAAACATTGTAATTCAACATAACACACTTTTCTTGGAATGGAAAATATCTTCTTATTTCACTTAATTCTTGCTCATTCTCTGGCCTATCTGGCAAAGGCACAGGGGCCTAGAGGGCCCTCAAAGCCTTCACCAAGTAAGCCCTGCTGCTCCAGGTTTGACCTTTGGGAGGTCCTAAAAGGCCCCTTGCAATACAAGGGATGCATGGACCCTTAGCCTAAATGCAAGTGGTCCAAAGCTAGTCTGATAATTACAGACATGTACCATGTTAAATGTATGTTTTGCAGCATATGTGAGGTCCTATATGTCCTTGAATGTCTAGCGTGTGTTTGTGTGTGTGTGTGTGTGTGTGTGTGTGTGTGTGTGTGTGTGTGTGTGTGTGGGCGCGTTTGTTGATGCTATAATTATTCAGATCATTGATGTTGCAGAACCGTCAATAAATGTGCAGTTATGCTCTGGTTTGGATAAATGCATCATCCTATTGCAAAAAGTGTGTAACAATAATGCTACGACAGAAACAGCTGGTTTTGTAGTGTTAGCTCACTACCAACTACCGGCACAATTTCCCTTTTGCAATATTTGGTTCATCGCCCATTTTTCTTCAAACCACTTCTGCACATATGCAAGTATACACCAACATATTGCTCTCATGCATACAGAAAATGTATTGATTAACAAAAATCAATTGTGTGCACATTGATGTGATGCATGTGTGTGCACTGCTGTCCCTGCAGAGGAAGAGGAGATGCTGACTTTGAATGACTATGGTACTGTGATGATGACTTTTTGAAAGGAGATGTCTCTGTTCATCAGTATATGTGTGTTCTTGTTTAATTTGTCAAACATAATTCTGTCACAATTTCCTGTGCTCTGCTTTTATTCCCACGTCTGATCCAGTTACTGTTAGTGACCCTATTGTGCTGATGAGCAATCCCACTGCATGTTCTTGCCTTACTGTTCGTTTTGAACAGACATCACTGTTGGTGTGTATTTCCATTGCAAGTTTGGTCTTAAATTTCAATTAAAGTGGTATTAAAAAGGTCTTAAAAAGTCTTCAATGTCACTTGTAACCCGTAGACACTCTGATGTGACACTGAAGGCCTTCCAGGAAATTCAATAACATGTTCAGAAATGGGCCTACTGATTGCTGAGGTAAAGTGAGTGATATGTAGAGCTCTTGCAAAGTGCTTTTCCCTATTTGACCCTGAGAGGGAGGTCATGGGTCCTCCCTCCCCCGGCTCCTTGTGGAGCTGTCAGCGATTTGATTGGCCCCCAAACCGGCAAACACTCCATCTGAGCCCAGCGTCAGCGGCAAATGAAGACGCAGGGGAACCACATGATGGACGAGAAGTGCTGACAGATACTGAACATGCTGACATCCGACATAACAGCTCCCTCAACTATTGCTGCACACCCAAAGGATTGCACAGCCACATCTGGCCCACAGAGTGTGTGTGTGTGTGTGTGTGTGTGTGTGTGTGTAACAATGTTTGCAAGTATGCGTGTGTCAGCATGAAACTGATGGAGACAGGTCTATATTTGTAGGTTCCCAGAAGAAACATTTTTTTTTTGTTCACACGCAATAATCTTCCATGGGCGCATGTGGAAGTATACAGATGACAAAGCAACACTCTAATGTCCTCATCTGTCAAAGGTAACTTTGAATGCACTGAACATAATAAGCAACATCGTAAGCAAAAATATTACTTTTTAGAGCAACATATTTCTTCCCATTAGAATAAATTGCGAATAATACCAGTCCCAGAGCGGCGAATATTTGCAGAGAAATTTCTTTTTCTCTTTTTTTCAGATTTTTTCTGATCTCAGTTAAGACTACATGTTTATTTTCATCTTTTAAAGCCTGCTATGTCCCTTAACTTAAAATAATGTTGGTATAAGGTAAAGCCAAATCTCTGGTTGTGTTTTCATTTAAAGAACACAGCTTACTGATGGTTACAAAAAAACATTGTTTACAGGACAATGCAGATGTAGAGGTATGCAAGACAGTTCTCTCTACTCTCGCAGCCTTGATCATCGTGTTTTCTTTTGCCGTGTGTTTTGCGTCAGTCTGTAGACATATGGTGGGTGGATATAGGTTTCACTGTGTTTAGGGTTTGAACAAGGAGGAGTGGAGTATGATATCCCTGAAGCTAAAAGCCATGACTGACAAGGCTGAGTAACTTTGCCACCGACACTTACGGTCAGGGGGGAGGTTTGCATCGCACATCGCTTGAATTAACTCACTTCCCTTGCTCGCACGTTTTAAGGGCATATGTATGCTGACACGTGGCATATGGTCTGACTTTATTTGATATATGACATGGAAACTCAAAAACCATCTTCTGCTATAAGGTACAAAAGGTAACATTGAATACAATAAACATAACAGACACCATATGCAAAATTACTGCTTTTTTAGAACAACACATTTCCCCCTCTTCCCATTAGAATAGATAGTGAATAATGCCAGTCCCAGGGTTGCAAATGTTTGCAGAGAGATCAGGTGAGCACTGGCTTCCATGTTAATTATTCAGAGACTACTGGGACAACCGAACTTGCACTTCGCTCAGCAAAAGCCAAAGCTCTTGTTGTGCTCCCAACTAAGGAGTAAGCCTTACTCGTGTTAATAGCAAAGCCTTGTTGTAGGTGATTTCAGCTGCAGATGTATGCAGGAAAGACAGTTCCCTCCACTTCTTCAACCACAGGTCGTATTTTTTCATGTGTTTTACTACAAACCTGCTAAAATTTGGCTTGGGAGCCGCATTCAAAACCCGGAGAACTATTTATAATGAATGATTCCTGATATTTATAGCCTCTTCCTCCTCTGTCTGAGGTTATCTCAAGTGCTCGCATAATGAATGCCGAGCCTTGATCTTTTGAAAAATTCAGGCAGGCGATGTAACATGCACTTCATCTCCAAAATCACATGCAATTTCCAACCAAGCCGTGCCACCCAGGCGCCACTCCCCAGCTATCGTGTCAAGGAGTGCAAACAGGAAAGCACGTGTCTCCCTTGCTACAGAAACTCACAGCAGAGAGGCGTCTGCTGCTCCTGAGAGTGCCGTAAAAGTACACACACACACACACACACACACACACATACACACACACACACACACACACACACACACACAAGCCACTCTCGCACGTACACTGGCATGCAACTGCACACACACAAACACAAACTCAGAGACATACACTTTCACACACACAAGCACATTCACAAATATATGCACTGTGAAACATGCACACACACACACACACACACACACACACACACACACACACACACACACACACACACACACACACACACACACACACACACACACACACACACACACACACACACACACACACACACACACACACACATACACTTAAAACGTACACCCACCCAACATGTGAAAGCACTTGCCTACACACATGCATAAACCAAACTTTAAAAAATGCATGCATTTTTGCACTATTCAATCTTGTATGGATCCACACTGTCCAAAGTACTATGTACATGTGCATCCTGCTCAACACTCACAAAGTAGCACATCAGTCCCACTCAAACAGCCTGGCTTGGTTCAGCCCAGCTCAGGCCGCCCTCCATGACGTCGTATCACACACGGGCGACGGCTGCTGATCACCTCGCCACGCCTCGCCATGCCGCCCCCGCGCCGTACGTCAGTCTCGCTGCATATTACGCGGAGTGAATGCAAACTGGCTGGGATCCACGGACCTAACTGACAGCACCGGCATCCGATTCCAGCCCCCGTGGGCCGACTGTTCAGCTCGCCGGCATGTTTTATAGATGACTTTGACAGAAAGTAGATTGCCACTGAACGGCCGCGCCGCGCAGCCTCGTCTGATTGTGCTTCATTGTTTTTGGGCCTGCCTGTCACTTCACATTTGGAAAAATGGCGAAAATACCTCCTGTACACAACATGTGCTTGCAGCCACACAAAGCATTGAGTGTGCAAGCCCTTCCTTTCCCTCTGAAATCCACTCAGAATAGTTTCCATGGTTATAGTCACCTGCATTCTATCGTAATGGCAACAAAAGCACTGTACAGGCTGTTTAACTAACTGTTACTATTATCTTTTAGTGATATATATATACTATAAATAGCCTAGGGTAAACAGTGGTCAGATTCACTTGAAAATGAAAGTGGATCTCCCATCCTGTCCCTGGTGTTAGCACACCACTAATTATCTGATAATGGAGCAGCCAAACAGGATTAGTCTCACCCCTCCAGGTTTTTTTGCCTTACTGAAGCAGAACTATTCAGACGCCAACACTATGCATGCTGACACTGAGAACTACAGAAACTCATAGAGCAATGACAGATTTATGCTATTAACTTTTGCACACAGCCGTATATCTCCTCTGTAATTGGCAAATAACTCTGTTATTGTATATCTACACTGTCTGCGCCCATGGATCATGCTTTCCAATGTTTATGTGTGTTATATACTATGTGAAGTTAGAGACATGGTCATGCAGATAACCTTTATCAGAAGCTGTCAGATGATATCTAGAAGTCAGTGAAGGGGAAAAGAAAAACAATTGTGAATTGCCGAGCTGAGAAAAACTCAAGCTGAGGTCTTGTGTAATTCCATTCTCCACCCATGTTCCGGCCTCCCCAGCGATCATAGTAGCGAGAGAGTTGCTGTGAGAGGACAACCTGTGTGTTGTCAGATGTTTCACTCAGCCTTGTTTTCTCCTCTCTGGCGGCGGGGAACAGCGCCACTGAGCCACTGAGCCACTGAGCCAGCGCCAGTAATGAGGTGCCATTCTGGATGACAACATGAGCAATGCGCCTCGGCAATCAGCTGGCAATTGGATCCCAAACTATGGCCGACTGGTCAATTAGGCCTGAGCACTCCAGCACTCAACATTTACTATCAGCCGACAAGGGGTGGTAGGATGGAGAGGAGGGAGGCAGAGATACGCTTGAGCCATCTCCACACATCTGTGAGCCTGCCATATCTCCAATTGCATACCATCCTTGGGTAACAGCGAAGGGGACACACACACACCAAGCCCTTTGTCAGGGCCAGCCAGCCTTTCTGGGCTTTCTGTCTGCCATGGTCAAAGGTTCATGAAAATGACATTTCCTTTGGATGGATCTCCTGGCAGTGGTAAGAGTGGAGCCAGTGAAGCAGTGAGAGGTGAGAGCTGATCCACGTCCGCTCTCCGCTCTCCGCTCTCCATCCTGTAACCTGAGGGAGATGGGGAGGAGACGCTCCATAGTCAGACCTCATGAAAAAGTAAAGAGCTGTTTGTCTTGGGCTGCTGGTTTGTGTAGGCGTTGTTTGTGCAGCGTCTATGAAAGTACATACGTATAGGTTCCAGTGTCTGTGTGTGTGAGAGAGAAAGAGAGAGAGAGAGAGAGAGAGAGAGAGAGAGAGAGAGAAAAGAAAGGTGTGTGTGTGCGTGCGTAAACATGTGTGGTGCTGTCTTTCCATGACTGTCTTTTTGTTCATTTCACACCAGGATTTTAGCACCCCTGCTTAGAATCCTTGACACGGAGCTTGTTAGCGAGGAGGGAAGACAGAGAGTGCGATGAGTGGGTTTCAACCCCTCACCTGTTCTGCTCTCCTCTGTCGCACAACACTTTTACTTTCTTCCTCAACAACTTTGAAGCACTCTCAAATCTCCCACTCAGTCAGTTCTCTCTGACAAACACACATATGCACACTGCATTTTCAAACATTCCCCCATACTACTTTCTTCTCTCTCTCTCTCTTACACACACACACACACCCTCAAACACATTTATATATACACCCTCTCTCTCTCTCTCTCTCACACACACACACACACACACACACACACACACACACACACACACACACACACACACACACACACACACACACACACACACACACACACACACACACACATTACGCCTAGGCAACCGCCCAACACACCCACACACTGGCACCCCAAAACACACTCAGCGTATCCATCTCATCATGTGGAAGGCTTTGCCACTCACGGTGGAGTTTAGAGTGATGGAGCCCTGCACATCTCCCACCTGATCCTCACTCCTGTCAGGAACCGTAAAACCCAGACCTGCCAATCCCAGCACATGTGAAACCGGCCTGTAAATTGGGTGCTAACTGGTCCCTCTGGTTCCTGAGATTTATGAGGTGTTAGCATCCCTCCTCTGGTGTACCGGACAGAGGATAAAGCATGCAAACCCATCTCCTGGTATCCGTGTCTTTTTTTTCACATTTCTTTGTTAGCATCATCAACAGTGTCCACACTTCAGAAAAATGACAAAAGAACGGGGGGAAAGCTTTGACAATACCCACCAACTTTAACCCTTCCAGCTCCTTTGCTACTATTAACACAATTCGGGTGCTGTCTAAATAGCACCATTTGATATTTATTAGCTCTTAGTTTCAGCTGCTTTCCCCCTCCTAGGAATCTAGACTGACTGATGGTTAGATTGTAACAGCCTTTCTCCCACTGAGGTCAACTATTTTGCCTCTTGCCTATTCATCATGTTCTCCCATACTCCCCGAGGGAGGCCACTGACATGCACATTTAAACCCCACAGACTGTCAGTTGTCTGCGGATGGGAAGTGCTGTGATCGTGGATCAAATTACATGTAAATGCTTGGGAAGTGTGGAATGAAGACACAAGGGTTTTCAAAAGATTTCGACCCAAGCATGCAGCTATTTGTTTTTAACTGTGATTAAGAAGAATGGTGTGTGTGTGTGTGTGTGTGTGTGTGTGTGTGTGTGTGTGTGTATGTGTGTGTGTGTGTGAGTTTGAGTGTGTGTTTGCATGTGTGTGTGTGTGTGTGTGTTTGTGTGTGTGTGTGTCTGTGTGTGTCTGTTTGTGAGGTCAGTGTGCATGCGTGAGTGTGCACACATGTGTTTTTCATTTATATTCAGCAGAGAGCTACATGCGAGGTGTGTAACTCCTGGCGTAGCTTAAAGCACTGTGGGTGAAGCCCATGTGAGGTGGGGGCTGATCAGTCCATAATGAGAAGTGACGCTTTGACTGTGATGCTCATCTTCCCATGTTTGACTCACGCACTGCCTGCCAGAGAAAGTGGGTCACTTTCAAGAGAATATTTGTTGCCCCTCCATGCCTGGAAATGTTCTGCCTTGTGACTAAAATAAAAACCTTCTCCAATTCTATCAATTTTTTTCCTTTTTATTTTCTCTCAAGTTCCAAATAGCTTATTATGAAGGCAAGAAGCAAAAAGTCTTTCTCCACTAAAAGAAGCATGGCTTTAACAAGCACAGTACCTCCTCAGTACATATTTCCGAACACCTTCGGTCTGACAGTGTTCTGCTGTGACTAATAATCAATGGTGTTTCAGATGTCTATTCTGCTCCCTGGTCCACTTAGAGGTTTAACACATCTGCACTGTTATTTTCACACTCTGGTTTAGGCACATATGCAGGAGACTATTAACACAGAAACACGGATGCTAATGATCTCAGTTTGAGTTCTTTTAGCGCTTCAGGAGGTCTCAGGCACTTCCCCTAGAAGCGCCTCCATTCTCTTCTCTCTTTGTCTCTCTCTCTCTCTCTCTCTCTCTCACACACACACACACACACACACACACACACACACACACACACACACACACACACACACACACACACACACACACACACACACACACACAACCACACACACACACACACACACACACACACACAACCACACACACCCCCCTTCATGTGAGAGAATGGAAGAATGATAGAGCACTCACGTCTGTCACTGTGGGGTTGGGGGGCATAATGCTCTCTTTTCAATCTCATAAGGTTGGCTTGGGAAATGTAAGCAGTGAACATAACAAGGGCACATTGATATGCCACATGAGAACTAAACTCTTATGTAAGCCATATGAAGAACTGAGTGTGTGTGTGTGTGTGTGTGTGTGTGTGTGCGCGCGTGTGTGTGTGTGAACATCCATTATATTATATTGATGGTAAATGGACCACATACTTTCATCAGTGTTTCTCAAGGGGTGGGATGTTATTCATGTATGGATGCACAGAGAAGAACATGATTCTCTTCAGCAAATACAATAATAATGCCACAGAACACAGAAACACAACAGCAAAACAGTTATAACTTGAAACACACACATGACAAAGCTCAGTCATATCTGTTGTGAGCGGGAGATGGGTACAGTTAGCCCAGCAATAAAACCTGGCGTGGTGCTTAATTAATGCCAACTGGGGTCCCACACCATTAATCATTTGTGATATTTCTGCATGAGAGGCAATAAACGGTGCTGTGCATCTCATCTTTACAGACAAGTTCTCCTTAATAACGGCCTGCTAAAAATAGTGCTAATGATTGAAGCATATCATTTATAATTGTACAGTGTAAATTAATGATCAAAAGCACAGAATGTTTCAAGTGAGAAAAAGAGGACAGGCCTCCAAACAATTGCCGTGGCTTTGTCGTATTTCCCCAACCTTTCTTATTTTTCTCTGTCTCGCTCTGGCTTTAGCTTGCTTTCTCTCTTGATGTAATTCAACATGTTGTTATTCAATTGTTGTGCAAACACAAGGACACACACACACACACACACACACACACACACACACACACACAAAGACACACACGCATACACACAAAGTGCCTTTCCCTCTCATATCAGCAAATGCATGCCTAGGAACCCGAAGGCTGGCTCGGGCCCTTGGCTCTATTAGTGATATCCTGTCACATAAGTAATTTAATGCAGCACGGCCTCAGTAACATGACTCTTGCATTTGTGGTCATGAGGTTTAGTTGTTTCGCTTTTTTTTTCTTCTTCTTTCAAGTGCACGACATGCTTCCATTCTTTCAACACAAAGGGACAAGGGCATTGAACAGAAGGTAAGGCTATGTTCTACACACAAAGTCACTTTGGAGAGGTGTATATACAAGCCCCTCTCCATTTTCATGCATGGACATAGATACGTATCTGCACAAAGTCAAACAAGAAGGTAATAACTTCCAAAAGCACTCCAGATCCTAAACAAACCAAAATATGCACTACTTTTTACATCTTGAAATAGACACTGCTTTTCCAAGACACTGTTTTGAGGTATTAAGAGAGGATTTTACATTGACTAGAGTGCAAGTGTGTTTGTATGTATTTGGCTTCTGTCAGGTGAAATTAAACTCTGATCATGGAAAACAGGGCTGCAAGGTCTTATTGAGCTCTGCAGTTCACCTTGTCTTTGAAATACTGAAATATAAATTCAGGAATCACGTGGGCTGGTCCCATCTGTACATTAAAGAAAAAAATAAATAAATAAAATACGCTGCAGTCTGAAATAAGGTTGTAGAAATTTGCATTCTGAAATCTTGAACCTTGCAGGCACTGTCCATTTTGAAAACATTTCAGTTGATATTCACCTCACCGGAATCTCTCTCTCCCTCTCTTTCTCTTTTTCTCTCTTTATCCCTCTCTCTCTCTTTCTCTCTCTCTCTCTCTATCTCTGTCTATCTCAGCTATGAGTGACATAGAGAATTTATGCTGCTGAGAGGTATGGCATCCCCTGGAGACAGATGAACCTCTCACGGACGCGTCCTTCCACAAGGCCGAACCGCTCTTCCTTCTCTCCGGGCGGAGCTTCTCTAATATGCTCAGACATCATCCACAGCCTTTCCTACCTTTTCATTTATTTTATTTATTATTTACTTTGATCTGTTTTCCCCCTTCATATCTCTCTCCCCCTTCTCTTTCTCTTTCTTTTGCTCTGCTTATGACATGTCACGCAATGTTGCTATGGCAGGGAATGTGTGGCTACTCAGCAGACACGGTCTCTGAGATGTCAGTATGGACGCTGACAGACAGAACATGACAGGGGGACAGCAGGAAGTAACTGAGTGAGTTTTGTGTGCAGTACTTTTTAAGAGCTTAAATCAGAGACCTCTCTGAAGGGACTTTACCGCAGACATTAAGGCAATATAGGAAGTGGACAAGGTGGTCAAGGAACATGTGGTCAAGGTGTCCTCCCAACATTGCCCTTTGCTTGTATGGCCTCGAGGATTAAGTCATTTATTTATTTAGACTACGGTTCAAAAGGTTGGAATCACTCAGAAATTGACAGGTTAACTAAGACAATTCATATTTGTATCCATCAAATAAGTTGCTAAATCTGTTTTCGAATATTTTTGCTTAGATTAACGAATCTTCTATTTTGCAGCAATTATCAATTTTCCTCTGTCTTGTTGTATGATAAAATAGCTCTGGTCAAGTGTTATTGACAGGGCATGGCATGGCAATGGAGTAAAGATTAAATGAGGTTATGTCATTCCTTGTTGAAGAATCTTTTTACTCGGTACAAATTACATACTTTACCAGTGCCAAAGCACCCCCAGACCATCACCTTCCTCTGCCATGCTCAAGAGATGGTGTCAAGCACTCCACCTCCATCTTTCATTTGTTTTTTCTCTGTGATCCAAACACGGCAACTTAGATGTGTCTGTCCATAACATTTATTCACTTTCAACCAGTCTTTTTTTTTGCCGTCTTAAACAGTACAACAACCTTTAGTCACACAGACGTAATTGCAAAAGAGTTTTACAGTAATGAATTAGCCTGTTAAACATTTAGCATAAGCCAATATAATGTGCCACTAAAACCACAGGAGTGGTGGTGGCAGTAATGGGGTCTTTTACAATTATGTACATATTCTATTTAAAATCAGCCTTTCACTATTCATTTATAACATCAACAATGTTTATTTCTGATATATTTTAGGTCATTAAATTGAAAAAAGAATTATTGTCAGTGATTCCAAATGAATGGAATGGTAGTGTATATATGCTGTTTATTTATTTATTAATTTCCAAACATTTGTTTTTGTTAAATGAGTCTCCAGCGGCCCTGTAATCGATACATCTGACTCCTTGTAGTGATTAATGGGGCAGCCAGACTGCCAATCCTCTAACGATTTACAATAACCACTACTGAGCTCTTCAACACCAGACAGCAGCAGTGCCGGGACCCAGAAGGTCACATGTTCATTCTCTCACACATAAACCGTATACAGCCCTAAGATGGAGACTTTTTGTTGGTTTGACACGGCTGGCTGTCCAGTGGAGAGGCCTGACCCCCCCTCAGGGCAACATGGGGGTGGCAGAGGGTAGGAAGTTATTAACACGACAGGGAAGGCACTGCATGTCTCTTCGGATGTGTCACTGCAGATTTTAATTCAGTTTACAGAGGGCGACCCTTGTTAATTCAGTAACTAGGGAGAGGCACAGGTTCAAGGTCAGTGCTATGACATCAAACTATGATGAGGGAAGGGAAGAGAGGAGGAGATTTGATCACAGTCACATTTACGGTTGTAAACACAGACACACGCATTCCTCTGTGTTCACTGCAGTAAAACCAATGATCAATGATGTGGCAGGAGACCACCACTCAAACTGTGACAACAAATCAAACCCTGCATGGATATCTTTTACATTATCCTGACCGTTTTATTTCATGAGTGTGAATTTCTGTGTGTGTTTTTCTGTGTCCCGGTCCTCAGGCCACCGGGGCAGTGCAATGGGGTTGGGGATGTCTGCCTCTCACTCCTAGTCAGGAATTGATGGAGGTCACAACTGCTCCTATGGTTGAAGCACACAGATGCAGGATTGATTGTGGAGGGGCGTGCTCAGTTTGGATTTACAATATTTTATCAATCCCATTTTGGTTCCCATTAATTCAATGAAACTTCAGGTCATCCCTACAAAATACATCCCACTTCAGGGGATTCAGCTAGACTTGTACAAAATGTGTTCCTTAGGTCACACCCCAGTGCCCAAGCAGGCTCTGCACACTGATTATTTCAGTTGTGGCCATGGCTATAGAGCCCCTTTTACATGCCAGGGTGTTTGTTTTGGTGAGGATATGGTGTTTGGGGGTTGCAGTCTCCCTTGGCATGAGCCTGTACTGCTCATTTAAGCTGTGTGTACATAGGGGCAGCCCCTGCACGAAAGAAGGTCATGACAGCAGACATCAACCATCACCTAGGAGTAGGCGTCACTCAGAAATCATAAGCAAGAGTCAAAATTGCCTTGAGCTAATGCTGAACGCATCAAAAGAGAATGCATGAACAAGCTTATGGGTTGGCAATGAAATAGTTAATTCAGACAATGTAAACAGTGATTTTCTAAATTACATTAGTTATTCAAAGAGTCAAATTGAAACGGAATTGTAATGTCTTTAACTGGGGAAAAATAAGCAATCCTCTAATTGACTGTAATTGTGATATGAGTTTGCTGAGCTGCATAGAGCAAACTTTTTCACCATCCTTATTATTCCATGAACTTATTCAATATAAGATGTGTACTTTCATTCACTTTAGAAAACTAGTAAGCTAACATTAAACAGGCTACCAATGAGCTGATTGTTTACCCTCAAAAGCTACGGCTTAAATATGTAATGGTATGTTGGCCTTTGTGTTTGCTCATGTCATTCAAGGTCTATCAGTAGGCCTAAATGGACTAATGACACATCCAATCAATCACTGACACCAGGAGTCATAGGATCTCCTGCACTATGACTCTACTATGGAAGTGAAAGGGAGCAGACGGACAGGCTCTGCTCAGAGACTAAGGTGCCATGAACACCAAGCTCTGTATGTCACAGAGCAGAGAGCTAGGCTGGGGGTCCATTGCTCTGTTTCTATCACTAGAAATGCTTCACTGCTGCTGGCCTCTGTAAAAGGGTCACAGAGTCCTGGTCACCAACTGTAAAAGGTAGGTTGGTCATGTGAATCATGGAGCTTGTGTTCACCAACTGTAAAATGGTAGTTTGGTCATGTCCATCACTCCAACTATATAAGGCAGTCATGACTACCAGCGACGGGAATGATTACACTAGAAGGCTTATTTAGTGTATTGGACAAGAATATACATTAGAGTGGTCAATATTTTATACAGTGGATCAGTCACCACCTTTGTAAGATCACGAAAGCCACGAGAGGGAGCTTAGAGGGATATCTTAAAAAAGTTGGTTTTATACCGCAACCTCCATTCCTATGCATTCGCTATAATGCAATCCAATAGTAATACTTAGTTTCCTGATACAATGCCCTTTTTCCTAGTTATCCTTTTGATTGGTCATCTGCTGGGACAGAGGTGTCAAATAGGCTGACTGGTATGCAGAGCTAAAGAGAGATGCTAGTCAAACACAACCACGCTTAGGTACTCTAGATTGCCATTCATTCGATTTACATTACCATGATTAGACTACTGCCCATATTGTAATTCTTGGAATACTCGATGCATGCTTTCAAAGCATAAAAACACACACACACACACACACACACACACACACACACACACACACACACACACACACACACACACAACAAAATACAACCACTCCCTCAAAACACATCAGGAACAAGGGGAAAGAATGGTGGCATGCTGCTGGAGATGAAATGTGAAAAGGCATAGAAAAAGCAAAGCTTGAATTTTGCTAGAAGGTGTAAACAAACCACACTGCAACCGGCCCCTTGAAACAAGGCTCTTAAGAACTAGCAGGAACAGTAAAGGAAAAATGTTAATGGCAAATGACAGGAACTGAATCCTCAAGCTCCACAGGCGACTCTGTTCACTGTACTCCAGTGGGCCCAGATAAAACTGCCTTGGCTTTGTGGAAATGTCTTTCTTTTGGTCATATGCAGCAAAATAACTATACCACCTCTCTGAAACACCCCTACCCACTTTCAAGACTTCTGTGAAGTTGAGGGAGAGAGAAACACTTTGTGATTCATGTTTTGTTTTCTCCCTCTCATATAAGGCACTGAATATTAAAAAAAACTTTATCTGCCCCCGCCCTGTAGAATCAACATATTAAAAATGCATTATTTTATGAATAATTAACATTTGAATTGCACTCGGATTGATTACGTGCAGCTGGGAAATTATAACAGAGGAGCATTACAGTTAAATTGGTTTCTCACTGCTCTCATGCCGTTTGGGATGATTCATTCTGAGTGCATCTCAAACAATATTAGCACCACTCTGGCCTGGCTGAGTCCATGGCTGTGGTGCTGGAGACGATTGCCTGCCTCGCAGGATTATGAGCACAGATTAGCATAGATCTAAGAATGACAGATTTCAATCCATAACATCCCCTGCTTGGTAATTGCGGGTGGAAATGGCAATTGCAGCCATGCCAAATTGAAGAGGGGCTGGAGAAATGAGCTGAGAAGGGAGTGGATGCCAGGCTTCGAAACTCAGCGTAATTTTTGCACATCCCGCATCCTCCTCCTGTTTGAAATTACAGCTTTTCTCAGGAGCTTTGGTACATTTTTCTATTCATCATTAATATTTGCATCAACAGTAAGTGCATTTCTTGAAACAATTTGCACAAATAGCACCGCATAATAGTTTTCCTGCAAAACTTGCTCAAAATCTTTAGTTTATGTCTCAGAAGTAAATATTTATGTCAATGAGCATGGCGGTGCCCTCGGAATGACAAGTTCTGTGTTATTGTTTATGGACAAAATAGTAAAAATGGCTATGCTGCACTTTTTCTGTGTGGCATATATCAATTTCAACAGTACAGCGTTACACATTACTGTATGTGGGAGATTGATTGCAAGATATTGGACAGGATTCAAATTTATGCTTTTACTGTAACTTCTTGGTACAGATAAGTCAGACAGCACTGCATTGCACAAAGGAAAAGATACAAACATAGCTGATGAACATCGCTGTATGGGATCATTGGCCTCTTCTACCTCTTCCTCTGTTTTGCCTCCTTACCCTTCCACCACACGGCCTTACTCCTCCTCCTCTCCTTTTCTTCCACCACACAGCCTTACTCCTCCTCTTCCTCTTTTTCCACCACGCAGCCTTACTCCTCTCCTCTTCTTCCACCATGCAGCCTTACTCGTCTCATCTTCTTCCACCATGCAGCCTTACTCCTCCTCTTCCTCTTCTTCCACCACGCATCCTTACTCCTCTCCTCTTCCTCTTCTTCCACCACGCATCCTTACTCCTCTCCTCTTCCTCTTCTTCCACCATGTAGCCTTACTCCTCCCCTCCTCTTCCACAACGCAGCATTACACCTCTTCTTCCACCATGCCTTACTCCTCTTCCTAGGTGTTGACCCCCCTGTCCTTGTTGTTCTTCCATTGTCTATATATGCTGGCCAATTGAATCTTCATGAGATGCACCCCTGGGCTATTTGAGAACTGTTTGATTATTGTTTGAACAAACGTTTCACACATTCCCCTTCAGACGTGAAAGTCAAGATTCACCTGAGAGCATTTCATCAATTCAGGAGACATTTCCCAAAATTTCCCCTTCTTTGGCACTGGCACCTGTCATGGTGTTCCCCACAGCACAGGAGCTCTCTTGAGGTGCAGAGCCATGTTGAAAAGGTTCTGGAGATACTCCACATAGCACACGCCTTCAGCACCCGGGGGTTGATGCCGTCCGTCCCAGCAGCCGTGTCCTGACGAAGTATCCCTCCTCATCTGGTTGGTCTACTGAGGCAGGGGCAGCTGTTGGCAGCGATTAAAATGAGAAGCGCACTTGTATCTCGCCCTGAGAAACATGATTTTTACACTTCAGTTGTCGTATCTGATTCACCTGATTCCCTAACTCACCTCACCTTTCACTCCTATTGTCACACAAACACACACACACACACACACACACACACACACACAGACGCACACGCACACACACACACACACATACACACACACACAATCTTTACACACACACGCACGCACACAATCTTCACACATATCCATCCAGAAGGCTTTATAACTTGCAGTGGGCTTTACAGTGCCAAAAACATGTAACAGAAGCATATTTTTAAACTAAATACATCCGCCCTCTATCTTTCTGTTCATTTTTTATTTTTTCTCAGCCTCTGGCTTGATTCATTGCAGGAACAACCCCGGTATGATATCACATTCCTTCTCAGGCCCGGCTTTTATTGACACTTATTCAGGCAGTGACTCAGACTGACACATCGGTGCATCTGAAAACCCTGGCATTCATCCTTGTTCCTAGGAGCTATCTCCTCACGTGACCCCAGACCCCCACGTCTCACTGCAGGCACCGAGGCACCGTGCCAGGGCTTTGGCTCCTCTCCTCCCTGCTTATTGACCCATCTGTTTAGTGGCCCCAGCCTCTCCGGAGGGGAGAGACACGCGCACATATCAAAACCGGCCTATTAGACAGCCACATAAATGCTTCCTTTCAGTGCTCCCCGGGACTGTGTGTGGGTGGAGTGTGGGCACGGCGGCCACGGGACCCCCAGCGCCTGCAGTCACTTATGCACCACTAATCTCTCCTGCAGTGGTGAGAGGAGCTTATGGTGGCCTGACAGTGCAGTTTGAGCCTCCAGCAGTGGCTGGGCCACAGAAGCTGCCTAAGAGGATAGAGAGAGACAGAAGAGGGGAGCGAACGGGCAGGGGCAGGGAAGGACAACAGGGAGCCCATTATATTTATGGACGCAGTAGCAACGCTTAAGCCAGAGGTATCCTTCCCTTGTTCTGTGCCCGTGACAAGCCACACAGCAGGGGGCCAGTAAGGAGAGGGGTGGGGCTCATAGTGGAGAGAGGAGAGTGGGGCTCAGTGCCTCTGTGGTCGTGGTGGAGAAACTGTGCCTACGAGGAAAGAGCAGAGACTCTTTTAAAGGCGTTAAAGTCAGATTTGAGCCTTTTCTAAATGTTGCCGCACACTGTGTAATCCTTTGATATTTAATGTGGAAAGATATCCCCTTCTTCTAATATATTCGTCACAACTGGCCTCACAAGATGTTGACCCCCTTACAAATGTAGTCTTAGAATACTGGGCTTTTTTCTTTAGTGCGAGCATCACTGACGGCCTGTAGAGAGCCGTATTATAACACTAGGTCCACTTACCTAACCTACCCAACACTACCTACCAGAATATCAGCCCTGAACCAGACAGCCTGCCTTTCTCATGGTCTCTTAATCTGCAGGGAAGTTTCTCCTTCATGCTGCTTCCCTGGGCTTCCTGTTTTCGACAGGATTTAGGCATCAGCTCCTGCAAGGTGTCTTCACACACACACGTGTGAAGAATAACACATGTACACACAGACACACACACAGACACACACAGACACACAGACACACAGACACACACACACACACACACACACACACACACACACACACACACACACACACACACACACACACACACACACACACACATACATTTAATGGTCACCTCCACAACTTCTCTTCTGTCTCAGAAATGTCAACATCCATGTTGCATGGATTTAACGTGGAAAATCCTAAAGTTTGGTGACATCTCCCATTCTGAGGAGATCTGATCTCCAGATGTCAACTATTTCACCTTATTCTTTCCTTTTTGTCTATTATTTGCTCAAAATACTCCGTGTCTCATTGCAGTGGTGCTTCAGCGTGGAGTATTGTACGATGCTGCAAGTTCATAGCTCTGTATGCGACAGTGCAGCAGGCAGTGCAGAAAGAGCATCCATCTCCCCATGGTGTCACTGCAGGATTCAGATCAGGGCTTATCTGATAACAGACTGTGGGGCCTTGTGATTGTGCTCCATGCCCCAGTCCACTGTCAACGGGCTTACAGTGATTCAGGCCTGAGCCATAATCTTACAGTACCACTCCCGGTAGTCCCGTAGAAACCAAATGCCCGCACAGCACATCATAGTCACTGAGGGGCAAATTAACTCGGATGTCACTCTGCTGTCTCTCCAGCATGCCATACTGTGACCTATGCATTTTTAAAGGACACAACATGACTCCACTGAAAGTTTAAGGGCTCATAAAACATATGCACATCAGTTCAGTCTGCTGTCCCATTTCATGGATAATCAGTGTATATATTAAAATAAACTCAGTCATTGGACTGTAATTACACACTGGTTTACTGCCCTTTTGAATCTTTTCAATTCTTGTAGATTGTCTTTAGCCGCATATGCATTATGCCAGTAAATGCTAGTTAAGATGCAGGTAATACAGGACATCAAATAGTGTACTATAGTGTAATAGAGTACTCAGATTAGGGAAGCCCTGGCTTCAATTCAATTTCAATTTTATTTATATAGCGCCAAAACAATACAATTGTCTCAATGTGCTTTATAGCTAAGTTACAAACCATGAGTACAGAGACAGTTGATGTGCTCATGGATGATTTTAACTTGAACATTTTGAGTGTCATGGATGTTATTGCACCGGTAAAAGCCAAGAAAACCCTGAGCGAACAGAAAGCACCATGGAGAAACCCAGTGATGGTTAAAGCCCTTAAAAGAGAATGTGGGAAAGCTGAACGCAAATGGAGAAAAACTAAACTTCAATTCCACTATGACCTCTATAAACAGAGCCTTTGGAGTTTAAATTATGAGTTATACAAGGAGTTAAGTTTGGCATGTTAAATCATCAACATGTTGTCTCGACACGCTGTCATCAGACTTTTTTCTCTTTTAACTCTGTAAAAACTGATTTGCAGCATTTAGTTAATGGCTCACTGCTATCAGACATTTTTCCTAAATGATATTGGGCTGAATACTGATTCAGGTAAAATATCAGTTCTGGTTTTACGAGATGTCAGTGATGCATTTCACATTGCACTTTGATATAATACTGCTGAACAGGTTGGAAAATTGGGTAGGACTTTCTGGAGCAGTCCTTGATTAGTTCAGGTCTTATTTAGAAGGCCGGAGTTACTTTGTCACCATTGGTTATGACTTGCAGAATCCTCCAAGGATCAATTCTTGGACCTCTTCTGTTCAATCTCAAAATCTTGCCATTCTAATCAGTTCAGATCTCACTTTTACCAACCATATCAAAGCAATCACCAAAACAGCCTACTATCATCTTAAAAATTGTAAATGTAGCAATTTTTAAATCCAGGTTAAAAACATTTCTATTTGCACGTGTCTATTCTTAGTGCACTTAATTTAAATGTATTACTTATCTAATTTGTGTTTAGATGCTTTTTGCTGACTGATCAAATGCACTCTACTTTTCATTTGTTTACTTTTTATGTATTGACTTACTGTAATAATGCACTTTAATTCTGGAAGTATACCTTAAGTCATTCCTGATAGGGAAGTAACTCAGGCTTACCGCTAAGCCCTATTGGCAGGACTATTTTTAGGCTCTCTAAGTTCTATTTAGGCCCTATCTCTGAAAACAGCTTTATCGGACTCTAATGCAGATTCAATTTGGGCTATCGCTCCATTTTCATGTACGATATATGTTCTTTTAATTAAGTTCTTTACTTTCTTTTATATACTTTCTTTTCACTTTGTCTTTATCTTTCGTCTGGATGTTCCATTTGCTCTCATTTATGGAACCGCCTCTGTGTGTGAAATGTGCTGTGTATATAAACTCACCTTGCCTTGACAAGATGACAAAGCTGGTCACATATGACAGGAGTTGTGTAATCAACCACAACTTCAGTCTGGCCCGCTCAGCTCAGAATGTTTTATTTGAATGTATTTCATTACATCTTTGAATAATTAATTGCTGGTTGTATAACTCAGCTTTGCTGTAACTTCTGGCTTGATGCCCCAGATGGCATTTCTTTCTCCTTCTGACAGGTGTGATTCTAAACATCACAAATCATTGTTGCAAGTACTAAAACTGTCTTGCCTTGCAAAATTCCACTATAATTAGTAAATGCTTATCTTAAGCCCTAGTGTTCGTGTTTTGGGTCCATATCCCTATAGTTCTTATCAATGTGGTTGCAGGGCTAACCACATCAAAGTCTCAGCTGCTGCTTTAGTCAGCTCTAGTATTATTTCTGCACCAGATAACAAGAGACACTGTTACCTCCCCCCAACTTTGCTGACTTATCTAAGGCATTTGACAAATTGACAGTGGCCTATTCTTTACTTTTGAGGAGAGTATCTTTAATTAATATGTAGGTTATATGCTACCAGCATGTTGAAATGGGGAATGTTCGGAATAACTTGCACTATTACCGAAGGCATCTGCCTGTGGGCAACTGTAATATAAACTGTACCATTCATGTCAATGGCATTGGCTCTTCATTGGCTTTTTATGATACAGTTCTGTATTGCACATTGTGCAGTTCAGTGGCGCATAACTGATTCCAAGTGCAGAAAGGGAAAAAATGACTGCTGTATTCAATATTTTTTCACTGGTCTATTATTTTCTTGCAGACACTTTTTATTACGTGTAACATCATGTGGTTTTAATTCATTTTAATTCAGTTTTATTGTGTGAACTATTTAATTTCTCTGAGTTGTGTTAGTTATGCTGTGTGCCATGTCTATCTGTTACAAAGATCATGTCCCATAGTTTAATGTAGTGGATGAGTAGACCCATAAAGGCATGGTGTTGTGCTATGCTATGGAGCTACACTAACATATGCGAAAGCCTCCATGGAACCCTTCATCTAATAAAAACAGGATTAGTTACGGCAAACTGAATATGCGTTTCACAATCCTCTAGTCAATGCCTTTCTTCACTGTGGCAGACCACTACAGGTGGCAGACAACCACAAGGTTTCCAAACACAAATAAATCAATTGATGAATGTTGTTTCCCTGGCACTGGTATAATTAATGACATTATGTTTGTGGTAAGTTTAGCCCTATGCCTTAATACATATGTATTCATTTATTTCCTGTATCTCACTTTTGGTTACAAAAGTGACAAAAATAAAAGCTTAATTGACATGTCTATAGGCTGTTTGTTCCTCTCCTCTCTAGTCATGTGAAAGACTCCAGTCTTGATCTGGCATTGTCGACTTCAAATTGTCCACCATCAGAAGTCAAGAAATTCAAGAATACAATACAATAGGCTACATAATACAATTCAATCCATTTGATGGTAACTGCGACTGTTTCCGTTAACGGCAACCCTATTCTCTCACTCAGACACAATATCGTTGTGAGCAGGTGAATTTTTCACAGTGCCAGCGGTGTTTGTAGGGTCAGATGCCTAAAGGAGAATCATACTGTTGCTTCTTCACCTGAACTCGAGTTGGCAATGTTATTTATAGACACATGCCCCATGTTATCCTTCCTGTCTGACTGGGTTTCCACATTCCTCCGCCTAAGGCTAACTCTTGACCAGGCGGAAAATGGTCGGATTAGTTAAACCGAGCCCTCACCGTCGTCCGTTCTCCTGTTGAGCACCCATGCTAACCGGGCTGAAAATAGGCTGTGGTGATGACACCGCCAGGTTTATGACCCGTGCAGAATGTTCCAGGCTCGGTAGATGAAGATGACATTTTCCTAAAGGCTCTTTTTCCTTTCCTCCT
Organism: Clupea harengus; assembly: GCF_900700415.2. NCBI lineage: Eukaryota > Metazoa > Chordata > Actinopteri > Clupeiformes > Clupeidae > Clupea > Clupea harengus. Next base: position 10,236,662 of record NC_045173.1, read on the forward strand.
CCCCCCTCTTCCACTGCGGTCAGCTAACTGTGAGATTTCTGTGTTGATAATTTGCATATTGTAACATTTGCACTCTACTCTTCTCAGCACGCTTTTAAAGCATATTTAATTATAAAAATCAAATTACACCTCTGCCTGACAGGCTTTGCACATAGCGACATTCATGTGATTCATTGCCTCCACATGACTATGTCATAGATCTTAGCGTTGAGGGTGAAACATACATATGAAATATGGACATGGAGAGATGGATGTGACAACAAAACACCCTTTTTAAAACACCCATGATATTTATTCAAATCTTTGAGGTGCTTTTGCATTTTGATTTTGCCTTGACTGTTCCCTAAAGAAACCTGGGTTGTTTTGCCGTAGCAGCTTGAGCTGTCATCACAGTGTATTGATCACAGATCTATTCACCTTTTCCTGGAACATTCATTTAAATGCTTTGCTCTGGCATCTAATCAACTAAAAAACCTTTAGCTGAAAAGACACCCTTCAACCTTTTTTAAGTGTGCTGTTTTGCATTGAGTATGCTGTTATGTTGTATACAGCTGTCAGATCTATATTACATAAATACATCTCATCACTTTGGCTCAGTAGTGAATGTGGTCATTCAACAGTTCTTGACATCTCTGACAGGGAGTCATTCACACTGGCCTGGAATGCTGGATTTTGTGCTTGGCATAAACATGAGGCCAAATGTGACACTGTATCAGCGGTTACTAATAACAAAAACAAATCCCTGTAGTCGGAAAGCTGTAGGGCTTGAATCTGATCTCTCGTCTAGGACCTCTCTCATTACACACATATTTAGCACGCTTAGTTCTGCAGCATTCTGACTTGAGTGTGAGATGCATGTCAATGACTACAGTCATTCTGTGCTCAAGCTTGGCGATGTTAAAGACCAAAAACATACTATGAAGACTTAGATTTAGGATTTCTGCAAACACCAGACATTATTAGCTATCAATGATTTGTTGTTAATGTTTTGTTGTTAATGATTCTGTAATATTCAGGTTCACAGTCTACTATGAACTTCTTTATACAGTATATACTTCAGTATGCATTCTCCCTGTTGTTCATAATTCAGTTTTTTACATGGGCATCCCTGCAGTGCAACATGCATCAGTACCTTTGCTTCTTGAATGTGTTATGAAGATGTTGTTTTTTTCCCAGCATCCTGATAGCAAGTTACGCCATCCCCTTGCATGGATGCCTCTCTGAGCCGGTGAAATAAAGCACACTGCATCTATTAAGCTTCGGCCCCTCCTTTTTTGAGTCTCCCCTCTCCCCTTGGGGTCCGACAGGAAATGTCAGCTCAGCGTCTAGCTCCCCTCCTCTCTGCAGCCCACATATGTGGCTCCGGGATGATCAAACGTGTGGCACATGTGGCTCTGCCATGCAAACACAGGGGCATAAACACACAGATAATATCTACATGACAGTGTATAAACACACACACACACACACACATATACAGTATATATATATATAGATGCAATGGTACACATATTCAAACATTCTTCAAACTTAATATGTACAAAAAGTAAACAAAATGCAACAATAACACTACATGTAATCACAGTGGCGGCGCCAGACATTTTTTTCTGCAGGTGCTATGGGGGAGCTCGGCGTTTTAGCGAGGGTGCTATGAAATTAGGGTGATAGCCTATGTGTCACATGGTTCTCTACTACTACAACAACTCCCCACCGTATCGTCTATCATCTGTTTACATGTTTGCTCTATGAAGCGTCTTTGGGGTCCATGAAAAGCGCTAAACAAACCTTTTTTATTATTATTATCTAGGCTACTTCCGACGGACGCCCACATCACTGACAAAAGGCATACAGCATGTTATAGAGTCCGCAATCCCAAATACTTAACTTACTTTAAAACACTTGTGGTAGTGAGGATTAAAGTTGGGTGCCAGGTGACCACTACCATGTCAGACAGAGTGAAATGAATCTTGGAATAGCACATAGAATTAACTAAAACAGTCAAGGAGTCAGAAATGCGTTTAAAAGGTATATATTATTTCAATTCACCATCATCAATAATCGCATAGAACCTTATGTATACCTAGCACACAGACAGACTGCTTGCCCTAGGACATCGGTTCCCAAACTGGGGTACGCGAAGTGGTTCAGGGGGTACGCGGGGAGAACATTTCCGCGATAACAGAAAACGGACGGAATTCGCAGAATGTACCGTTTGAAACAGAATTGCAACTTTCAGACGGAAACATCATTTTGTGCATCAAAATCGCCCAAATTCCCCTGTATTTTGTCCTGCAAGGCTGTATTTCTTTCTTATAAACACAACAACGATCGCAACGATGAACAAGCATTAATTAGAAAACAAAACCACTGAGAAAATGTCACGTCTGTGCTGAACTCCGCTCCGGCCACGCCCCCCTATTCAACACAGACCTCCGTAGCCTGTCAAATGAATTCGCTCATCTTCCCAATCGCCTGCAAATAATGTTTTTTTAGTCTTCTGTTCTGTTGATGGCTGGCAAACAACAACCTTAGAAGGTTTGGGTCACTTGTGGCACATATTATTCACTCATTTTAAGCCATCAATCTACCTCTGGGTGAACAAAATGATCGATTAAAACGGAATTTAAGTAAAAGGTGAAAAGGGGGGGGGGGGGTACGCAGCTGGAGATAAAATGTCTGAAGGGGTACGGGACTGTAAAAAGTTTGGGAACCACTGCCCTAGGATAAAGAGTCTGATTTTTTTAAGGCGGTTCCAAAAAAAATCCAAAAAAGAGGAAAAAGGTAAAAAGTTAAAATCTTGAAAAAAGGGGCATCTTCGCTGCTAATCAACAGAAACGAGTCTTTAGTGACACAGGGCAATCAAAGCATGCAACAAATCAGACAGCTTTCATTAATGTTACACAGCTAACAATACCTTAGTTACATTGTCCTCCAACCACGCAAACTGTTCTAACCAGCTTTTACAAAAACTCCTTTGTTGGACTCCAAACATGCGAGGTGGATATTTCTGGAGTTTTGGTCTTCTCGGACCATCCTGAGCGTTCATGCTAATGTCACTGATGCTACTAGCACCATGGTTAGCACCCTCAGTAGTGGTGGAGGGTTGACCTCCTTGACCACAACGTTCCTCTCCTTAAGAATCCACACCAGATACCCCTGGCATTTCTTCTTCTTCTACGTCACTCTCGTTTCTTAATCGTTCTTCCAAACGTGGACATTTAAGTAGCAAAAACCGATGCATTGTGATGTTAACTCTACCACGCACTAGCTCGCTTTCTCCTTCAACTGTTCGGTAACGTCAAAGTTCACGCGTGCAACGTGAAAATTGGGTCAAAGGTAATGACAGAATGATTGATCTGTCTCTGTGTCTAAAACAATCTGTTTTCAATCTGTTATTATTTTCTTTTGTGGGTTAAATATTATTATCAAACAATAAATAACTAAGAATGAAATTAAATAACAATAATAAATAAACCATTATTTTCTTGGGGGTGCTATGGGGGTGCTATGGCTAATCCAGGGGGAGCTAGAGCACCCTCTAGCCCCCCCCTGGCGCCGCCCCTGTGTAATCACATTTTCGATTGCACACATGAACACAAAGAGATTATCTCATGGCGGACAAACACAGAGGTAAGCACTCCCTCACCTAACAGAAAAAGAGAATATGATGTGCAGTGCACAGAAGGCCACTCACATGCCTGGGCACACTCACAACAGGCACACTGTAATCCGGCGGTGTGCACGCAAATCCTAACACAAACAGGAACCTGTGCATGAAAATATTAATATTCATATGAAAGGCAGAATCCAAAAGAAGAGCTATGTTGGACTGCCGTGTCGAGGCCTCTTTTTCTCTCTCCCTCCCTCGCCTTCCTTTTGCTCTCAGTAACTGTGGGCACGAATGCTGAAGCAAAGGTGGCGTGTCATATGTAAATCTCAGCTCTTTCCCTGCAGAGAAATAAATTGGAATTATGTCAGGACTATTACAATATCATTTAAATACTTCCTGCCATTCGCATGTGCGTAAGTAATATGACCCCCCCCACCACCACCACCATCACCACCACACACACACACACTTTTCCCCTTTCTTGATTGGATGTGATTACACTAACATACACTTGGCCTTAACGTGTTACCAGCTTAACCCCGATATAATGTATACATTCATTGACATTTAAGGCTCTAGTCACCCTGTGGTGGGACGATGTCCCCCTGACTTGTGGAGGACATTGCATAGCTGTTTGCATAAACTGCCTCCCTCTGGCACTCTGCTGTTGTGAGTGCACAGTAGAGTCAGTGCAAGCGTATGGGTCATCGGCCTGTCCATCAGCAATGCAATCCTGTCAGAGCAGATGTGTTTCATTTACAGCCGAAGTCTGCTCTGTTTGTGTCAGAACCTTGTCTCCTCTTAATGTGAAACAGACCCTGTTTGTGCTCCTTGTAAACACAGGCATGTCCACACCTCCCCTCGCCAACCATGTGAGTTCATCATCAGTGCTGTACACATGGGCGTCGCCACAATATAACTTGGGGGGGTCACGTCCCCCTCACTTTTAAAAAGAAGTCGTTTGGACCCCCCCACATTTGCCATCAAAATATTAGTGCATGACTGGTCTACTAGACCAGCGTTCTTTCCATTGCTTCACAATCAAATCCGTTCCACTTTATCAGTAGGGGGAATACCCATCGCAATAGAAATCCACTGCCGCGTTTTCCTGGTTTCCTACACATAGCCTCATCACGAACGCAGATTCAACTCCCATACTCTTTGATCGAAGTTTCGCGCTAGCAGCTAGCACTTGGTTTCAGACAGCCACTGTTCCACAGACGAGATGGACATAAGGAGGGGTTTTTTCGAGGAAGAGGAAAGTAAGTCAGAGTTGCCCAAGTTTTCCCTTTAGTGGCCAAAGCACCCTTAAGAGACATTATCTGGCTATAATAGTATTAAGTCACAAAGATCCTTCTGCAAACATTATGATTATAGCTAGATAAGCAAGCTATTTACCTACAACTAGCGCTAGGCAATACCATACTTTATTTACCCAATCCAAGTGGAACAGCATTTGTTGATTTCTTAATCTGGGTCTGTAATATGTTGTGCTTTTGGCCGTGTTCAGACCTAGGCGTCTGTTTCGGGCAGAAAGCGATGACCATGTTTTTTTCAAGTAGCTACAAAAAAAATGAAGGTGTTTTTTTTATTGCCATAACAACCGTGAGCTAACGGAGTTAACGTCAGCTAACATGCTAGTTTTTCTAACGACTTTTTAAATCCTCCTTTTAAATATGTTGCTCTCATTAAATGGAGAATAAACTGCCAAAGTTGTCAGTTTCAATCCTCTGTGTATTACATCAAAACATTATCCTGGTGTAACAGAGTTGAAATGAACCTAACTTTAGATTAAGTGAATTCAAACAAAATTTGTATTTCACATACCATTGTAATCCAATGTTTTTTTTGATGTTCTGTGTGAAACCTGGAAATGTCCCAAATACTATACTGCATTCACTAAGGTTCAATATGAGGCTGCGCGACTGCTTGTTTATTTTCTTTCACGTTAACGCATTTTGGGCGTTTGCGCTTCCCGTACCTTAGAGCTAGTCTATCCCTGTTTGAGGTAAGCAAGCGTTGGGAGCGCTCTGTGAATAATTTGATATTTTAATAAATGAACATGTTTTTACTTACTAACTATGGATTGTATATAAATGTATATAAGTTGCACTAATGGATGCTCTAACAAATTAACGATAGGAGGTGATTTGTAAAGGTTGTAACCAACATAAAGTATATTTTGGCGGCAACCACGCTGCACTATGCGTTAGGGTGAGCATTGTCCTGAGTTTGGTTTTGTGCTTTTTCAGACGTACGTAAGCAGTCGAGTTTGCAGTAAAGATTTTATGGATTATTTGTTTCTATTGTGAATGCAGGTATGTGGTTTGTACAAAATGTAAATGGTTAAGAACGTGTGTATATATATATTGCAAGTGTTCAAACTATACGATCATTCAGTGTGCTATGCCAGTGTTGTCTGTCTTTTTGTTTGGTTTATTTAGTCCTTTGGTTTGCACGAAGATTTACGAGCCGTGCATTCTGATTTCCATATAATTTAGAATGCTTTGCAACGCATGAGGTTAGCCAGTAAGGCAGTGTTTGCGCTACCCGTACCTTAGAGCTAGTCTATCCCTGTTTGAGACGTACGTAAGCAGTCGAGTTTGCAGTAAAGATTTTATGGATTATTTGTTTCTATTGTGAATGCAGACAATAAAAGCCACTGTGAAGAACCCCTGCTCCGATTCCCTGTCACTGATACACATGAGAGTGAGGGTCGTTACACTGGTGCCATGACTTCTTCTGGATCATCTAGATCAGCTCCGCAAGCAGATCGCCGTGGGTGCTGCGCTGCGCTGTGTTCCTGATGTGCATCGTGAATTTTCTGGTGATTCCGTATGACCGCTAGGGGGTACTCTAACACTGCATTTGCAATATATCGATGGTAGTTTAATCTCATGAAGTGTAGCTACACTACTGTACACTGTTTAGCCATTTCTCTTTAATTTCTGTGTGCAATATTGATATATTTCGAAATCATACTACAGTTAAGTGGTATTTTTCAGGTAGTGTGACAGCAATATTCTGCATTAGTAATTTATATTTTCCTCTTATTATTTTTATTTCTAATTCTGTATTATGGCTGAAGGAAATAGCAGTCAGGGCGATGGGTTTAAAGGCTTCTCCATAAATAGGGGCAGGGGTGTTCATTTGAATGGTCTGAATGCTAACACATTGACTAGTGGGTATGGAAGTGAGGGTGCAGGTGGTCTTCAAGAACATGTTGGTGATGTTAGGAACAGGGGGCGTAGTGTGAGCCCGGGCTGGTCTCCTAGTGAACAGTTTTTGAGGGAGAATGCACAAACTTCTACTCCAGTGAGTGATAGCATTGCCATGCAACACCTAACTGATATGATAGGCCAATTGGGAGAGCAAATAGGTAACCCCATTGCAGCTAGACTTTTCTCTTCTGGACTTACTGATCGTACTAATACGCATGATACACCTTTGACTGACAAACCAGCGACTGTTCTGACTCCAGGCCTTACACAACAAGACACAACGCAAGTAGTAGTTCATGTCAAGACTGAACGTGAACCTGTGACTTTTAGGGGAAATAGTTCTGACAAGTACTCTGTTCAGGAATGGATTGCCATGACAAAAGCTCACCTTAAGAAACAGTCTTACACAACAGCTGAACAAGCAGATGAGATACAAGGAAGGCTTTTAGGAAAGGCAAGAGATGTAGTCAAAGTAGCTCTGAGGAGTGATGACACACTTGATGTGAAACAGAACCCAGATCTCATATACGACATTCTAATGCGATATTTCAGTCAGTCTTCATCATCACTTCCGTTGCAAGATTTTTACACCACACTGCCCAAGCAAAAAGAAAATCCAGTTGACTACTGGATCAGACTAAACAAAGCAGCAGACACAGCTGATGAGGGACTGCGGCGTCAGGGTAGGAGAATGGAGGACATAAGTGGAGAAGTGGCACAAATGTTTGCAAAGCACTGTACTGATCCACAGCTTTCCTCTATTTTTAAATGCAAGCCTGTCAGTGAGTGGACCTCTAAGGACATTCAGCTCAGGATAGATGAGTATCAAAGGGAATCGGGAGCGTCTGCGATGTCTTACAGTGTTCCACAGCTGAAAAGTTACCCTGCAGCTGTGCTTGACAATGATTCACACACTTGTGCACACTCTGATTCTCATGGGACGGACCCCCAGTCAATGTATCCGCCATGTTCTCATGACACGACTTCTAGCTCATGCTCAGGCTCTGCTTTTGTCCAGCAGCATGTCCAGCGCCCGCAGCGTATCCCGCCGCAGCAGCACATCCCGCCGCTACAGAATGCTCAGCAGCCTGATGATGGAGTCCTTGGCCGCATGATGAGCATGCTTGAGAGAGTCTTGGCCAGGGTGGAGCCGCGTAATCCTGAGCGTAGTCAGAAACGCTCCAGCCCTTTCAGCTCGCCACCGTGTAAAGTTTGTGGAGATACTAATCACTCCACCCTGTCTCACTGCAGATCTGACCATCTCTGTTTCAAGTGTCTGGCCCCTGGTCACTCAAGGCAGCACTGTCCAAACAATGCCCCGCCCCAACTCAGCCCAGCTTCGGGAAACTAGCTGACCTGTATTCAGAGGGAGGCAATACAGGTCATAAAGAATCCTCCCACTCGCTAGACACCGATATTTTTGATTCAGCTTTTAATTTTTCCAATTCTTCTCAATTTCAATCAGCAAACATTGTGTATCAAAATACTCAGAATGTGGGTGGCAGTGACAGCTTATTTTACGTACCAGTGAAAGTGGGAGGCAAAGTGACTCTTGGGGGTATGCTAGATAGTGGCTCAATGGCATGTACAGTCAGTGATACTGCTATGTGTAACCTGCTCTCTGCTGGGGCAGTGTGTGAAGCAGATAGATTCTCCACCGATGTGACTCTAATTGGTGTTGGAGGTCGACGAGTGCATCCAAAGTCAGCATTCTACATTAATATGGAAGTTAATGACTGCAAAATGATTGTGCCGACGATTGTAGTTGAAGGACAACATGATGACATGATAATTGGAACCAATGTGATCAAACACACACTGCGTGAGTCAAAGAAGTGTAGTACATACTGGACAGCAGTTTCAGCACCGTCATCCACCGATACTGAAACCGAGCATTTTCTCTCCATGCTGGCTGGCTTGCATAGATGGGGTGATGGTGAAATGCCTGACAAGATAGGTACAGTACGTTGCAACTCGGCCACTTGCCTTCAACCCGGCTGTGAATATCTCTTGTGGGGAAAACTGCCGAAACCCACTCACGTGTCTCCTGGTAGTGCAGTGATGACGGAGCCGACGTCAGCACGGTCTGCACCCAAAGGTCTCATGGTCGCCAGAGTTGTTGCACCCTTGTGGGCAGATGGGTGGGTTCCTTTGAAAGTGATGAATGTCTCTGAAAAGCCTTTGTTTTTGAGACGTAACGCTAAGCTTGCTGACCTGGTACCCTGTGTCGCTTTGGAAGATTTAGACCTGGTCAGTGGTCATCAAAGCACTTCCACCGTGCCTGATACCTCTGTCTGTCCTGATGTGAGATGTGCTGGGGAGATGTGCTAGAGTCCATTGGCCTGAGTAAGTTGGATATCAGCCTGTGTGATGCGTCGTCTGAATGTAAAGACAAGTTGTCAGAACTTATTGTTCGTTACCAGGATGTCTTCTCACGCGATCACCTTGACTGCGGAAAAGCAGAAGAGTTTGTTCACAGAATCCACTTGATTGACCAAAAGCCATTCAGACTTACTTTCAGACGTGTGCCACCGAGCCAGTACCAAAAACTGCGCCAGGTCTTAAGTGAAATGGAAGAAAAAGAGATCATTCGAAAGTCAACCAGTGAGTATGCCTCACCATTAGTACTTATCTGGAAGAAGAATGGTGATTTGCGTGTGTGCACTGACTTCAGGTGGCTGAACAAGAGGACTTTGAAGGACGCTCACCCTCTGCCACATCAGGCCGATTGCTTGGCAGCACTGGGTGGTAATTCCTTGTTCAGCACAATGGATTTGACTTCAGGATTTTATAACATGCCCTTACATGAGGACGATAGGAAGTATTCAGCATTCACTACACCTATGGGGCTCTACGAATACAACAGGCTGCCACAGGGGCTCTGTAACAGTCCAGGGAGCTTTATGAGAATGATGACTTCTATTTTTGGTGATCAAAATTATCTAAGTCTGTTATGCTATCTAGATGATATTTAGATTTTTGCTCCTGATGAAAGTTCTGCCCTTGCACGTCTTCGAGATGGTGTTTAACAGACTCCGTGCTCACAACTTGAAATTGGCGCCTAAGAAATGCTACTTTTTGAGGAAGTCTGTCAAATTCCTTGGCCACATCGTTGACGAGCATGGAGTTTCGACTGACCCAGGCAAAGTTGAGAGCATAAGCAGTATGGCTGTGACTGACTTGATGGAGGCTGACGGAGTGACGCCATCTGAGAAACGTGTGCGGTCCTTTCTTGGCATGCTAAATTTCTATCAGCACTTCATCCCAGGATACTCAGCTCTTGCGAAGCCCCTGTTCTCGCTGCTGGCTGGTCAGAGACAGAAGAAAGGCCGAAAGCCAAAGTGTGCTGTAGTGAGTCGCAAACTAAAGTTGACTGACTGGACCGCTGACCATGACCGGGCATTTGCTGAACTCAAACGGGCCCTCATCGATTCTGTTGTTTTGGCTCACCCAGACTTTAGTCAACCGTTTTTGCTGTCTACAGACGCCTCATTGGATGGCCTTGGGGCCGTTTTATCTCAAAGACGTGAAGGTGACTCAGTGGCTAGACCAATTGCATTTGCTAGCAAGTCCTTAACTCGGTCACAGAAGAACTATCCAGCCCATCGATTAGAGTTTCTTGCACTGAAGTGGTCAGTATGTGACAAGTTTAGCCACTGGTTGAAAGGCCATGATTTTACTGTGTGGACTGACAATAATCCACTGACACATATTATGACTAAACCTAAACTTGACTGTTGTGAGCAGCGATGGGTGTCAAAACTAGCCAGTTACAATTTTGACATCAAGTATGTGCCAGGCCCAAGGAACATTGTTGCTGACGCTCTCAGTCGTGTCCCTTTTTGCAAAAGTTCGGTCGCAGACTGATCAGTGAACCACTTCATGAACTTGCCAGAGAAGCTGCTGTTTTGTCTGACACAGCTGTTCAACAGACTTTCAGAGAATCCACTGACCAGTCTATAATGGCAGAGAGACCAACACGTTTTGTAGCTACAAATGCCCAGTCCCTTCACACGTCAGCTCAGTCTTTGTCCACACAGGAAGTCACTGCTGTTATCCAGTCACACACTGAATGGACCTCTGGAGCAAGGACTCGTGCGACAGCCCTTGTGGGTCACTTACCCCAGCTCATTCCTGATGGTCTGCCCAGCCTGCCTGCCTTTGCTGTTGGAGATCTCTGTGATGCACAGTCTAGAGATAATGCATTGTCTCGCATTCGTTTTTTTGTGGGGAGATCCCGGAGACCATCCAGACGGGAAAGAGCACAGGAGTCGAGTCAAGTCTTGAGGCTTCTGAAACATTGGGAAAGTTTGTTCTGAGTGATGACGTCTTATACAGAGTGTCACGTGATCAGATTTCAAAGGCAAGACGCCAACAGTTTGTCGTTCCTGATTGCCTGAAGGCTGAAGTCTTGAAAGGAGTACATGACAGTGCGGGTCATCAAGGTCAGTCAAGAACCCTGAGCATTGCCAGACAGAGATTTTTTTGGCTGCACATGGATAGAGATGTGAGAGAGTACGTTCGTCAATGTCAGCGTTGTATAGTGAGCAAGATGGCCGAGCCTGCAGGAAGAGCTCCCCTTGAAAGCATTGTCACCTCCCGACCACTGCAACTTGTTTGCATTGATTTCTGGTCAGCTGAAGATTCACACAACAGATCTGTGGATGTTTTGGTAATGACCGACCATTTCACCAGACTGGCTCAGGCCTTTGCATGCAGGGATCAATCAGCCAAACAAGTGGCAAAAGTCCTCTGGGACAAGTATTTTTGCGTCTATGGATTCCCTGAGAGGATTCACAGTGACCAAGGTGCAAGTTTTGAAAGCGAGTTGATTGCTGAACTTCTTCGGTTCTCTGGTGTGCGAAAGTCTCATACTACTCCATACCACCCGATGGGAAATGGCAGTGTCGAACGTTTTAATCGGACACTGGGCAATATGATCAGGGCTCTTCCCTCAGACTCAAAGCAAGACTGGCCGAGACGCTTACAAACTCTCACGTTCATGTACAATTGCACTGCCCATGAAACTACTGGATATGCACCGTTTTATTTGATGTTTGGAAGGGTGCCCCGTCTTCCAGTAGATATCCTGTTTGGGAACATCTTGACTGACCCTGGTGTGACTAACTTTGGCAGATATGTCACGAAGCTGTCTGAGGACCTTAAGGAAGCCATGTTAATTGCTCAAGAGCATGTCACAAAGGAACAGAGCAGACAGGCAAGACTGTATAATAGGAAAGAAAAAGGGCCGACAATTGAAATGGGAGACAGAGTACTTGTGGCCAATAAGAAAGAAAGGGGCAAGAGAAAAGTTGCTGACCGATGGGAGTCTGTTGTTTATACTGTGACTGAGATGAATCCTCAAACGCACACATATAAAATACAGGACACTGTCACAGGGCGTGAAAGGATTGTCCATCGCAATCTACTTATGCTGGTGAATTTTCTTCCTGTTCAAGATGTGCCACAGTCTTCTCAGTCTGGCCTCTCAATGTCCTCCGTCCAGTCTTCCGTCTCTGTCCATTCCATGGCCTTAGGTCAAGTCACGTCGGAGCACACTCAGACTCAAGTGTCCGTTCAGCCGGATGCGACTCGATGTGGAGTTGATGATGTGCACAGTCTTGTGAGCGCCTCTGAACCGGTTAATTACTCAGATGTCCTGCCTGCGTCTGAGGAGAGGACCAGAGAATGGGTCAGTCACCTGAACACCCCAAATCAACAGTTTCCTGAAGGAGGTGCCAAGGAACCTTCTACTGACCTGATTGACGTCGTGTTGACTGACAAGATCCCAGACTCACACTCTGAATACTCTCATATCTCACACACTGTTAGGGATGATGCTTCGACTGTTAGTGACCACCACACTTTGTCAGTAGTTACATCTGACTCTTTAAGCGACGCTGCACACACTGTTGACACTGTTAGGGATGATGCCTCGACTGTTAGTGACCATCACACTGTTTTGTCAGTAGTTACTTCTGACTCTTTAAGCGACACTGCACACACTGTTGCACCCACTGAGCTGCCTGAGTCTGCACCACAGCGCGCTACACGCTTAGGTCGTGTTGTTCGACCAGTTAACAGGCTCCTGTACACGATGGCTAGACAAGATGTCGCCAGACGACTACAGCAGAATGTTCGGACTATATGCAGCTCTGTGGTTAAAGCTCTTAGGGCATAAGTTAATTTGCATTTTTTGCACATCTTTCTAATGTCTTTAGAAGTACTGTAATATGTGAACACTTATACATACTGATATGTCTTTTGGCAGTTTTTGGGCAAGCGTAGAATGTGTAAGGCATTCTATAGCCGGTGGTTGGGTGGGGGAGTTTCTGATGTCGCTCTCTGTCCACTGCATCCTTAAGGGATACTTCTAGAGTCGGCCTTGTGTGTAGTCCCATGACACCAGATGTGTCATAGGTATGGTGTTTTGCGAACATGTGTATAATTTTGTCCAGAATTCAGTGGGGGGTGGGTGTAACAGAGTTGAAATGAACCTAACTTTAGATTAAGTGAATTCAAACAAAATTTGTATTTCACATACCATTGTAATCCAATGTTTTTTTGATGTTCTGTGTGAAACCTGGAAATGTCCCAAATACTATACTGCATTCACTAAGGTTCAATATGAGGCTGCGCGACTGCTTGTTTATTTTCTTTCACGTTAACGCATTTTGGGCGTTTGCGCTTCCCGTACCTTAGAGCTAGTCTATCCCTGTTTGAGGTAAGCAAGCTTTGGGAGCGCTCTGTGAATAATTTTATATTTTAATAAATGAACATGTTTTTACTTACTAACTATGGATTGTATATAAATGTATATAAGTTGCACTAATGGATGCTCTAACAAATTAACGATAGGAGGTGATTTGTAAAGGTTGTAACCAACATAAAGTATATTTTGGCGGCAACCACGCTGCACTATGCGTTAGGGTGAGCATTGTCCTGAGTTTGGTTTTGTGCTTTTTCAGACGTACGCAAGCAGTCGAGTTTGCAGTAAAGATTTTATGGATTATTTGTTTCTATTGTGAATGCAGGTATGTGGTTTGTACAAAATGTAAATGGTTAAGAACGTGTGTATATATATATTGCAAGTGTTCAAACTATACGATCATTCAGTGTGCTATGCCAGTGTTGTCTTTTTGTTTGGTTTATTTAGTCCTTTGGTTTGCACGAAGATTTACGAGCTGTGCATTCTGATTTCCATATAATTTAGAATGCTTTGCAACGCATGAGGTTAGCCAGTAAGGCAGTGTTTGCGCTACCCGTACCTTAGAGCTAGTCTATCCCTGTTTGAGACGTACGTAAGCAGTCGAGTTTGCAGTAAAGATTTTATGGATTATTTGTTTCTATTGTGAATGCAGACAATAAAAGCCACTGTGAAGAACCCCTGGTCCGATTCCCTGTCACTGATACACATGAGAGTGAGGGTCGTTACACTGGCTATCACCAGACCAAGCTCAATCTTATTTAAGATTGCAGATCGGCCTGGGTTTACCCAGTCTACCAGAACATAATAGTAGTCAGTAATTGCAGACCATGCCGACTCCAAGGAAAAACAATTAAAGAGAGAGATCATTTTCTATCTAAAAACATGGTAAATGCACCAGAATGCGGGGAATTGCATTTACATCTTTCAAAATTTCCGGGGGGAGAACCCCCAGACCCCCCGCCAAAATATGTCCCCCCCCACTCTCAAAATGCTGCTGACCCCCTTGGCTGTACAGCATGTTTATCCGAAGCCAGTGTGGTTGTCTGTCATTCTACCGCTGTATGACCATATGTTAATCAAAGGCCTGGCTTTATGTTGGCCCACATTTTACTGTGATCGGTGTATAAAAGCAAGTAAGTATTCATGGAATCGTTGGACTACTGTTATGTGTCAGCGGATGATAAAGATGTTCACACAGTATAAACAGTGACGCAGATGGCACTCTGTGGTCTAATAGTTGGGCGGCAGTGGTACAGGAGGTAAAGAAGTCGGTTAGTAATCAGAAGGTTGCTAGTTCGATTCCCTGTCGAAGTGTCCTTGAGCAAGACACTGAACCCCTAAATGCTCCTGATGTGCAGTGTGCCATCAGTGTAAATGTGTATACTATGTAAGTCGCTTTGGATAAAAGCGTCTGCTAAATGACTAAATGTAAATGTAAATGTAATGGTAACTGAGAAGCAATCCATATGGTGGGCTAATTAGACTTTCCTTAGGAGTGATTTATGTGGACAGCTGCTTCACACGAATTAACCAAATAACTATGGAGAAGCTAATCGATGCAAAACTCACGCCTCCATGATCACCGCCTCATTTTATGTGACATACATGTACACATACAAGCACAGATGTATGTCCATGAAAGCATTACATACCTACATGTACACATCTGTCCAGGAAAGCATAACATGCATACATGTACACATGTCTGATGTTTTAAGTACTGTTTACTTTAAGTGACAAAAGAGGGGTGCTCTAATGATCCCTTGTAGGTTCATTACTGCACCAACATTAAATGTATCCATTGGACATGATGTTAAGGTTACTAAACATGAATCTCCATTGGACATGATGTTAAGGTTACTAAACATGAATCTCCATTGGACATGATGTTAAGGTTACTAAACATGAATCTCCATTGTAATGATGTTAAGGTTACTAAACATGAATCTCCATTGTAATGATGTTAAGGTTACTGTTACGACCCCCTGCGCCCCTGCAGACATTGTGGGGATGACGAGCGTCATTGATGGACTGATTATCCACACCTGGGGAGGTGGGGAGTATAAAAAGGACCAGTGGACACCTGTCTCTCTCTCTCTCAAACTGGCATTCAGAATACAGACGTATAACCCCCTAGACACGTCGCCTTTGAATTGTATGAACTAAATAAACACGCGTAACTTTTGTAGAAAACCGATGTTGTCTGCCTCCAAATGTTATTGTTTCGGTCACGAGCCGGCCGGAACGTAACAGTCAGTGTGTTTACATGATGGTATAATTCTAATCTTGCTTTAGTCGGACTATGCTATCTTTTGGGGCAACTGCTATTATCCCAATATACATGGCAGTGAATAAATCGAATAATTGGCCGAAAGCATGTCATATCCGATACGATAGGTGGCGCTGTTTTCATTACAACTAGTGGTGATACAGCCGTTTCCGCTTGACCTCTTCACCACTACCAACCATAGACATATATATATGTCTATGCTACCAACAGCAACAACAGTTGATTGAGCATGAATCGCGTCTGTTCATCTGTCCAGAAATGAGTGTTGCCTCTTGGGTTGTCCATCAGGTTGTTTGTTTGTTTCTGCCGGCCGACGTGTTTATAAGTTACATTATTCAAAGGTGAAAGATAAAAGGCGAGAGAATCGCCAGGTGTTCCTTCTCTGACAGGTCTATTTTCGCACTATGATTCCAGGTCACATTTTCATCCCGGTCCCCCATCTAATGTTAATATAATGGTCTTGCTCCTATAATGTATAAACACGTAGGTTACAGGGTGGGTGTGGCAGAGAGAGAGCGAGAACAGTGATGCACACGGATATATCAGATTTAGCGACCGGAGCAAAGTTATGTTGCTGTAACGTTGAACTCTGTGCAATTAATACAATACAATACAATACTTAATAGGCTAATTGATACAATATCTCCTCGTTTGAGTGCAATGGGAGTGTATGATCGTTATTGTCTATAAAGCAGTGTTTCTCAAACTTTTTCAGACCAAGGACCACTTAGCCAATAAAAAAAATATGCGGACCATTTAACTAAATATCCCCGGAACAACATGCCTCCTACCCAAGACCTGGCGCCAGACAATTGTTAGCGCACACATGATTTTCGCTGGTGGCTCTCCTTTTTTACGTACCAGTAGGCTAGTTATAGATATGACAATGCGCAAGGCAAAGCATCTGGAACCCTGCTCCATGCGTGACTTGGTTATGTTACAAACTATAGTTCGCTCACAGCCTCATAATCCCATCACACACTCAAACAGGCCAATGTATCACAAAACACAACGATGCGCATACCGACCGCAGTATTTCACTACCAACAGTAGGCTAGCCCACTGGCATTAATACAGCCATCCTAGCAGGGTTTTTCCTGCATAGAGAAAATTTGGGCGCGCGCCTAAGCCGTTTTTCCGAGCGCCTACAACAAATCCCGAGCGCCTAAGGCACCAAAAAAAGTCCGCGATAAAAAATAAATAAAAAAAAGCTGTCATTCATGGCGCAATTCAGCTTAATGGTGTTTTGAGCCCTCACCGTCGACTTCAAGGCAGCAGCTTGTCCCACCTCCCACCCCAATCATTGAAAAGAGGCTGCTCCAAGCTTGCCAGTTTAGAGAATACTTGGTTTGAATTTGAGATTTGAGCAAGCAACTTAATGTAGCTAGCTTTTAGCTGTTTTAAACCAAGGCACTTCAAAAATGTTGTTTACAACCTGCTTACAAATCTGGTTAAAACCACTAGTGAAGGTGTTTTAGAATAATATTAATGCCATATACAATAACTGACTTTATGTTAACACCACTAATTAATGTTAGCTGTCTAATTATTTAGCGCAATGCTAGCATGCATCTACCGTAATTTGATTTTTAACCAAGGTAGCCTATTGTACTGCAAAATATTGATCGCGACCTGTTTACAAATCTGGTAAAAAAAATAAAGGTGACCTGTTATTAATAGATATGAATTATTTCGCTCAGGTGGTGGGATGCGCCTTCATCACGCGAGCAATGCATGTTCGAATATGGTCTCAATAGTATGTTTCAAGTATAGGCTACAGCCGAAACCTCGTTCTGTTTTGATCAATAGTAATCGAGTTGATAAGCGTGTCTTCTTGTCTGAACAATACGCAACTGTGAGGTGCGCGAATGGACAGAGCGGCCAACTGCCAATCACTCAACTTGCGTATGGATCCTGACTTCATCAGTCGGCGGTGATTTTGAGCATAACATTCCATTTTCAGTATTCATGGCTTTCAATGTATTACAATATCTGCTATGTTGAGGACCTACACAGGTGTAGGCTATTATTTGATTTGTTTACCCGTTTGAACGAGTAGGCCTACCAGTAGACCGCGGGTCCTCGGGAGAGGCAGACAACCGCATTGGTTTATCAATGAAAGCTCAGCTCGTTCGGAGGAGAGGAGATATATTTGTGTTGCATCTCGAATTAATATTATCATTGATAAACCGGTGCGGTTGTAAACTGTCGTTCCGCTGCGAGGGCCAGCCCGACGTGCACGAATACACCTGTACAAATGCAAATGAAATGTCCACTCAAAATGCTGACAAAAGTTTGATTTCCAACGCAGCCTCCATCGGTGGGCCAATAGAAGTTAAACACACTATTAAACATATTTGTGGACAGTTTTAATAATAAAAACAAAAATAATGGTATGTAGGTTTGTATAATAAAAATGAATAGTAATAATAGATAAACTTGATTTTCATAATGTGTGTGTTCCATTTCTGACCACTGGTTAGTTCTAGATTCTATTGATATACATTTCAGTAGTTTGCATATATATGTAAAGAGGTAAACCTTAATAATCTTTGAACCATACATGATAGCACCATGGGGCTTGGACTATTGTCAATCTATTTGAATCTAAAGTGGAAGCAAAATGATTTCCTGAAGCATATCCTCATTATTTATGAAATGGTAAAATGTAAGCTACCAGGTGACATGGTAACACAGACTGCGCGCGCAGCGCGCAAATTTTTTTTTGGAGCACCGAAGACCCATTTTGACCCAGGAAAAACCCTGCCTAGTAGTCAACTTTTCATAATTAAGAGCTGTCATTATCCAACGTCACACAACACAGAATATAGTTATCATCTTGCTGTCTCAGCGGGAGAAAAACACGCTGTTTTGAATGCAACTCCGCGGCGAGATAATGCCCAATGAGGCTGAACCATCTCGCCGTGGCACTTTGTCCTTGTCTGTGTCAGAGGCTTTCTCATTTAATTTTCTTTTCATAGTTCCTGTCTTAAGCCACCAATCCATGGCCTTGTTAATAGATTAGGCAACTCTTTATTAGATTAGGCTACTACTGGCTGTGTTCTCTTCGTTCTGAGTTGTATGTTAGAAATGTCGCAATAATTTACTTTTGGCCGTCGCGGACCATAACGGGCCACTGGCGGACCACACTTCATCATATTTGATAGAATGAAGAACAAATTAGTTGTGGATACTATCACCGAGTTTGAAAGGTATTGGTCAGGTAATAGCCGATTAACAGCTGATTTGCTTTCTGATTTGACAGTACTGCTGTGTGTTTTAAGCAAATAAAATGTGGACTGTTTACAAGCGGGCACCTGCTATCGTTGATTATACAGTAAATACGTTGTGAAATGAAATAAAAACACATCACAGTTAAAGTTGTATTAGTATTGATTGATTCACATCGATATGAATGGATGACATGACTAACAAGTGGTGGGAAATTAACATGAAAGTATCCGTTCTGTCCAAACAGTCGCAGTCAACGTTTTTGTCAACACAGTGGCACCACATAAGTATCGCCATTTGAACGTCCTTATACGTTTTTAAGGAGGGGTTGTAAAGGTGCTCATATCTTCGGACCTCTTCTGTTATGTTTGTTCATAAACAACAAGAATAAGCTTGTGAGACTTGTGGAGTCTGCAGGATATTCATAAATAAACTTGTCATTAGTATGAACAGTTGAGACAACTTATCGTCTCTTTCGACTTCCGGGTCAGGACAGGGAGTGGGTGGGAGGGAGGGAGGGAGGAGGGCGGCGGGATCTCAAGCATGCGCAAAGACGCAAAGTCCAGTTCCTAATCCAATTCACCGTTACATGCTGCGATAGTCGAATTATCAACCGGATCGGATCGAGTTATCCAGGGGTGTTAATCGGATCGTAGTCGGACTGCACATAGTCGAACAAAGGTGTTTACCTGAAACGGAAAATTCGATTTCAGTCCGACTAAGTCAGTTATTCGAATGCATGTAACCACGGTCAGTTACTAAACATGAATCTCCATTGGTCCTAAGGTGAGATGCATTCACTTTCCATGGGCATTTCCATAATCATTATATACGTGTGTACCCACAGCCGTGTGTATTTGTTTGTGTGTTTATGTGTGTGTGTGCGTGCGTTTGTGTGTGTGTGTGTGTGTGTGCATGTGTGTGAGCGTGTATGTGTGTGTGTGTCAGTTTTGCTCCTTTCAGCACTTTTACATTTGTTTTCAAAGAGCAAATTTAATTTTGTTTTGTGCTTTTTGTCCTTCTGCCGCCATCCCATATTCATTATATTCAGTGTTGAGGAAACATTCTGTTGGAATTCAGACAGGCTAAAGGCATTGCCAATAATAATAATATAGTCTAGCCAGACCATCATACAAACTTGTTTTATTCATCAAACTCCATTGTCAAACTCCATTACAAATGCTTAGGTGCAGTAAATGCCCCCGTACTATAAACAGATGGGAGGCATGTTGTTCTGAGTCAATACATTAGGTTTCAATATTATTGGTAACAGCTCCAAGAAACTCTTTTGGGTTTTCCAGGCCAGAATCTGAAACCTTACTGATGAATCCCTATTTGAACCATTTGCATTCATGACTGCATGAGCACATCAATTATATTATATATTTACAGAGGAGCATGTTATGGTGAGGGATTATTGCCTTATATTCATAGAGGAACATGTTATGGTGAGGGAGTATTGCCTTATATTCATAGAGGAACATGTTATGGTGAGGGAGTATTGCCTTATATTCATAGAGGAAAATGTTATGGTGAGGGATTATTGCCTTATATTCATAGAGGAGCATGTTATGGTGAGGGATTATTGCCTTATATTCCACCAGAATGTATCCTCATGAGCCCTGCGGAGCTCAGTCATTTTTCCCCCCTCATCATGATTTATGCAACTAGTAATACATATTATATGAATAATTTCACCTTGCTGTAAGAAGACTGCTTCATTTTGAAATGTTACAAGCAACCTACCTTACCTACCAGCCATTTCCCTTCAGTTTCTTACATAGTATTGTGTGTTTGCACGTCAAGTGGTGCAATCCACAGCTGATGTTCCTGCAGGGCTAATGAGGCTGATTTTTCTTTTATTCATTTTTTTCTTTGATGTGTACAGAATATGAAACAAACCCCACTCCTTTAGCAGACTGAGTGAGAACAACATCCAGCAGACGAACAAGAGTAACCTCATCCTCTACATCATCAGGAGCGCTTTAGAAACGGCCCATCTGTGAGAGCAAGTCCTTAGAAAGAAACACTACAGCATCTGGCTCTTTTCTTGTCCAGGCGGCTACCCTAATAGAGTTGCCTGTGCCAGATTAGGGCCAGATCAGGGCCAGATCAGGCCCAGACCCTCTCCCTGGCTGCTGCTCTCTGGCCATGGTCTGCCTAACTGAGATGAATTCTATTTGATGTGTGGCTTCCCTGGGCAGCTGATTTTTGTACCGAGGTGTGTGTACGGGGAATCTGTCAGCTAGTATAATTATCAAACACATTTGCCTGAATCCTCTATTAGCGTCTCTGTCACCTCAACAAAGCTGCTTACCGGGTTAGAAACTTTGTCATGTGAAGCTCCCTTTCCCTCTCCCTGTCTCTGTCTATGTCTCTTTCGCACTCACTCACTCCTTCCTCCTATCTGCTGAAACTTCAAACATCTAACTCCAGCCAATTGTGTTTGTTGCTTAATTTTACTGCACATCTTTTCTTCATATCCTCAGTAATAAAGTCTGTGCTGTTTGGATGCTAAGGTGGTATGATGATGTTCAGAGAGGTGCATGCAGAGAGCCTGACTCTGGTTAGGAATCATGTGAACAGAGGATCCTCACAGAAATATCTGATCTGAGGTGCTCCTCTTTTTCCTGACCCTCCTGGCATTGGCTCTCACTAACCTACAGCAAACATTCAGCCACTGTCAGTTTAAAAATAGGGTGCCATTTTATTCAAGATAGTGATCAGTAGCATAAACTCAGGACTGAGTTAAGTAAGTCTGTTATCAGCAAGTGATCAACTACAAGGACTCACAAATGTAAACATCCCTTTACTTTAGCATTTACCATTTTTAGTAAAGGTTTTGTAAGTTTGCATGTTTATATTCAGATTTTGATATTCTTTTTGTGCATGGTAACTGTCTTTGTCTTGGCTTCCTGTGCATATTGTGTGGTCCCCTCTTTGTATTGTTTGTCGTAAACTGACCGTCTTGGCCCCCCTTGTATATTTAACCTATTTTGAAGTGCCACACAACCAACACGAATTTCTTGTTTGTGGAAACATGCTTGGCAATAAACCCTTTCTGATTCGGATTATGAGACACAACAATAATTAAAATCCAGCTGGTTCCTGTCTTGCCTGCAGTTGCTTTTTTAAACTACAAGTCTACCTCAAGCAGAAGGCACAGTTGAAAGGCCTTAACAATGGCCATGCCTGTTAGAGTCTGTGTGTGTGTGTGTGTGTGTGTGTGTGTGTGTGAGAGAGAGAGAGACAGAGAGAGAGAGAGGCGTGTCTGTGTGTGTATTTGTGGGATAGCTGGAGGTAAATTCCCATAATTAGACCACACAGCCCAGTCAATTCCACTTAATTTCACTTTGGGGGGATGTGCAGCACTCCTGCCTTGAATACACAAAAATTCCTGTCACTTGTTCTCTATTATGTTTACACTTCCTTATCTCTTCTTCTGTCCTTGCCCTCCACTCCATATCTCTGTCTTCTTTCTGCTCCTTCTCTCTCTCTCTCTCTCTCTCTCTCTCTCTCTCTCTTTCTCTCTCTTTCTCTCTCTCTGAGTATATAATTGTCTCTATAATTCTCAGGTCCATGCTGGTGGCAGCTACCTATGTTCCCTCCTGTCGGAACACATTCCACTGACCTCACAGCATCTGGAGACTTTTTCTGCCACACTGAGGCCTGGAAGGGAGAGTCCTCCTGCCTGTGTCAGTACACATTTGTAAGCAAACTTCAGACACTTATTAGGTAAGACTGTCAGAGACCACCAACTGAAGTTAATAATTGGGCCTCGGAGACAGTTCTGCGGCCTATGGACCGCTAAAGAAATGTGAACAGTGACAACAGTCCTGCAACCTGTAACCATCAGTGCACGATTGCTGAAACTAAACAGCATGTGACACTTACTGATGGATTTACCCCCTCAGCCAAAACTGTGAAACAAACTATTCTGGCCTCCTCTCTCCCTGCTCCACATAGCCACTCACCGGTGCTTGTAGGCTTGATTGACAACTGCAGAGCCAGTCTCTACTCAAGAGCTTCTCTAGACCTCTGGTTAGGTGTATGATACCCCTTTTCCACCAAAGCCGGACCGGTGCTGGTTCCGGGCTGGTGCTTATGCGGCTATCAATGTTTTTATTTCATCGGTGATCCACTGCTGAATGGATTTTTCATTTATGTTTTCACCGTTTTCACTCATCCTCTTGGTTGACAGTGGAAAAAAATGGCAGCGGAAATGTCTGTTTCTGGTGTGGTAGCTCCGCCCATAACCTCGGGACGAACCCGACGTCACCGGTTCTTGTTTCTGGCCCACCTAAAAGCTGGTGCTGACTTGGTACCTGTTTTTTGGAACTGGAGCCAGCTTTATTTGTGTGGAAAACGGAAGAACTGGTTCCAGAATTGGAACCAGCCCAGAACCAGCACCGGCCCGGCTTTGGTGGAAAAGGGGTATGTGTGACAGTTATGAAACAGTTATATGAGACCATATGAGTGTATACATGCCAAACTCTCATTTCAAATCTTTTGTATTTGTTTTCTCCATATCAGTGAGCCTGGGCAAATGTAGCCTAATATTTTCTCTGAAATCATTTCAGACTCTAACATATGCTGTGGCTAAAAAGTGAAGAACCTGTTTTTCATCAGCAGAATGAGGCCAATTTCCTCAGAGCGGGGAATTTATTCGGCTTACAGCCTCCGCGTCAGATGAAAGCACACACACAGCCAGCCATACAGTCTAAATGTCATGTTTGTTAAGTGACTAATCAGACTGAATGTGGTGGAGAATACTGTCTCTGAACTCCGGGCCCTCTGGAAAGACCTCTCTTCTTTTCACTGCCTGCTTTTCCTTCCTCTCTCTTTCTCTCACTCTATCTCTCTGCTCTCTGTCTCACTCTTAACCCATAAATCCACATTGCAGAGCCCTGTGTGTGTGTGTGTGTGTGTCTGTGTGTGTCTGTGCGTGTGTGTGTGTGTGTGTGTGTGTGTGTGTGTGTGTGTGTGTGTGTGTGTGTGTGTGTGTGTGTGTGTGTGTGATGCATTTGCGCTAAGATATTTCCCCCGCTCCTGTTAGTGCATGACAGAAGCTCTCAGATAGACACATCCTGTGCATCCTTTCCCAATTAAACACACCGCAGCTCATGCAGAATGCCCTAGCAACGCAAGCCGACCTGCACGGTAACACGCTCGCCGGTAGGATGCAGATTGCTAACATGGTACGGATGTATAAATAACCATATCTCCTGCATACAACCCTGGCTTATTCTTGATGTCGCTACAGAGAGGGCCGCTGGCTTTGAGGGAGTAGTCAGAATCTGAGAGAGAGAGAGAAAGAGAGATGGGGGGCAGAAGAAGAAAAGATGCGACAATTTTGTCTGCATATGAGATGAGATACAAATCTAGAGAAAGGGACAAGGAAAGACAGTGAGGGCTTTAAAAGACACAACTCAGCGGCAAGGCCAACAACGAAAACCCCAGAGGAAGTCGACGTGAGCTCCAGCTTCAGGTGGGGACTGCTCTGCTGTGGCAGTGTGTGCTCTCCCTGGCTCTGCCTGATTGCCAAGTAGTGCAAACATGAGCACGGGGAGGAAGTTTCCCTCCAAAAAACAATTACGTTACAAAATGAAAAACTGGGTTCATATTTTGTTATGTTTTATGCATGACAAACCTAAGGCTACTGAGGCAAAAAATTATTACAGAGAGCTTGTACTGGGTGCCTGACAGCAATATTGTTTATCATAGATACATATTTATGAAGGCATAAACAGTTGGGAAGTATTGATGGACATTTTTTTTTATGGAGAATGTTCCAAATATGAACCCACTATGTGAACAACATAAACAAAAAGGGATGAACATTATCGTTGCCCAAAGTGGTCTCCATTACAGTACGAGGCTGGAATGTGCACAATAATCATAGTCAGAAGTTGATTGTGAATGTCATACTTTTTTCTCCAGGATCTGGACCACTTTTGGCGCTGAGACATCATATTTATGCAAAGTCTTGCAGTATGTCATGAAGCCATGAGCTTCTCCGTATTTCAGCAGCACTTATAGACAATGGCACAGCATTTCCAGCAGTCCACAGACAGCGACCTGTTCAGCCTCCATGTCCTCCGAGAGAGGAGAAACGCGCAGAAACGAGAGGAAAGTATGAATAATGCAGCTCCAGTGTCCTCTACCTTCTCCCCCATCACCGCCACCTCAACGTGGGCTGAATGTGTAGCTTTCATATAGGATCTCTCTCCCTACATCTCCCCCTAACTATGGCATGTCCGCTGGACTACCAGTCGGTCCTCAAGAAGGTCCATGGGCTCGGCTCCAGCATAACCTCAGGACTGAGCAGTTATTCAGATGCACCTCATGGATTCCTGCTGCCTTTTTTTTCCTAAGGCTACCTGGCAAAAGGGGCTCCTAATTATCCACTGCATATTTGATGAAACAACAACAGAGCAGATAATTACACCTTGACCATACCCTATACTGATTGAAGGACCGGTAGCTGTATAGACTTTCCTGTTAGTAATGCATTATTTGATATCCTACCCAAAAGTCTCAACAGGACTATTCACATTCATTCATATTTCTTTATAAATTTGGTCTTCATTTAAAAGTATAAATAGTGCATAAGTAGTAAATCTTTGTAGACCATTATTGACTAAAACAAATTGTTCGGAGTCAAAGCAGATGTCGGGATCTTAATTAATCCTCCTTTTTTGCACGTGTTGACTGAGAAGTTGACCGAGTGCGTTTGTGTTAGGGACCCAGAGGACGAGATCGAAGACAATAAAAAGAAACAACCTTTTCCCTTCTGTTTCTCTATTCAGCATTGATTACCCAGAAACCCCCTGCAGACCATGCTCACTCACCAGGAATGCTGATGAAATAGCCCTAGACAGATAGTCACTGTCATCTGTCTGAAGAGTGCTGTGCTCTTAAAATGATACTAGCACATCAGTGCCTCGGTGCATAACAGGTGATTTAGCTTCATCTGGATGAAAATCTGGATGTTTGATGCTTTTGTTATTGTGAATTGAAATCGGTGAGGGATTTGCTGGGGAGGATGTACAGAAGAGAACTACAAAATGAAATGCCATTGGAATTCAGTAGAATTCTAGTCTGGAATCCCAGTATGTTCCTTTGACATCACATGTGCTCAGTGGGACATGATGTGAATGTGTGCCCACTAATAGAAGCAGCGGTGGCAGCAGCTGCAGTAAGTCAAAGCAGCAGCAGCAGCAGCAACAGCAGCAGTGTGTCAACGAGGGGAGTGAGATGGACTCAATGCCTTTGTTTAATGTTGGCAGCCACAGTAAAGACGACATTTTCTAAAGTGCCCCCCCCCCACACACACACACATTCCCGCAGTATGCAACATTGTGGCCTTTGTTTGTTCAAAAAATAGCCTCCTCCCACTGAAATTGATGACCAGTGTGGTGTGTGATTGGCAGTCACAGAGCCGAACAGTAAGCACTGAAAAGAAAGAACAATCCACCCGTACGTCTCTATGCTAATGCCATCAGCCCTCCACACACAGTGAAGACAGACAATAAGTAGCCAGGCTGAAGTGCAATCAAATCATTTCTGATTCACTGCTGATACATCCCTCTTGTTTAATTCATGACAGGGGCAGTCAGTTAAGAGGATGGTGAAGCCGGGCTCAGACAGACACTAGTGGAGCTAGCATTACCATGGCTACAGCTCAAGCTAATTGCTTTGGGGATCAAGTTGAGTTTGGGAGCAATTTATACAGTTTTACATGTGTGTGTATGTGTTTGTGTGTGTGTGTGTTGGTGTGTGTACACTTCCCATTCAGCAGATTTGCCCTGATGTTTGTGACTGGAATATCAGATTGAGTAAGTATCTGTGTGTACAGGTTTGTGTGAGTGTGTGTACGTGTCTTTGCATGCTAGTGTGGATCTGCCAGAGGCCCACACTCACAGAGTGCATACTGCAAACTCTCTCTCTCTCTCACTCTCACTCTCTCAAGGTCATTTTGTGCTCAGAGGTACACACAGTGCGAAGCCCCAAACACACTGTCTGCCTGCAGGCTATGCTTGTGTTTCCACACTGGACATCGCTGCCCTCCTCCTCTGCTCTGTTTCCCCAGCAGTGGCAAAATGGACACTGCTGGTGGTGGAGGTGAGGGGGACTCTAGGGCCTCATAAGGATACTGGTAGTCGTTTTGTTTTTCCAAACGTACAATACTCAATGGCTCTGCAGTTCATTTCTAGACCCATCATTCTTTTTCTGTCTTGATACCTGTTTTTAGGATATTTTAGGACAATCTTTGCTTCATTGCACATTCGTGTGGTGAGTCATGTTTGGAGGTGGGCCATCTTACTTGTCTATTGCACAGTTGCGATACTATCATCTTTCTTGGCTGGAAGCCTGGAGTAACAAAGAAAGACTTTATTGTCATGTATTATTTTCACACTATCACCCTCCAAGTCCTGATCCAAAATGAGCTGCTATGATGTGAAATGGTTTCGGATTGATTGCCCCGGTCATTCCGGCGAGGTTCCTCGGATCCCTGGCTGCCTTTGACCATTTGTTAAGGTTCAGTGCGTCCAGGCGACGTGCTCCTTCAGCTCTGAGAGGCGGCCGGGGATCCGTGCCTATCGACCTGCCGTGCCAAAGGCAGCCGGCGGAGAATCGATACTAAAGAATTTGAGCACAGATGAATTCTCTAATTTCCTGAAATGCGAATAGCGGGGGGCTGTGCCGTGTCACTAACTCACTTACATTTCCGTGCACGTTGTGATGAAGGAGTCGTGCTGAGATCTTCCAATGGAGTAATTGTCTAATAAGGTCTAATTAGTAGTGCGCTGATGAAATGGTGGAATGCACTTAAAATGTGTGTGTGTGTGTGTGTGTGTGTGTGTATGACTTCTATGGCACCAGATGAGAAAAAAGCAAGTGTGTTAAGTTAAGCTTCTGAAAGCAGTTGATCTCAAGTTACCTCTAATCCCTTTCTTTGCAACAGACTGGAAGGGATCTGGCAATAATACGAATCTGGTGGTATGACCTTTCTGATTATTTATTACAGTGCTAATTTGAGAGAGGTGTTTATGAAGGCACATATTAACCACCCAGCCCACTGCCACGTTACTTACTTGGGAATATGATATTAGTCAAGTTTGATTAAATGGAAATCAATTCAAAGCAGGGTAAAGGCAGGCAGAAGCGGAGCAAGAGAGAATGTGGTCTCCATGACATGTTTTATTAGCATTTTACATCAAGATGTGGCTGGAGAGTAATGACATTTGATTGATTAATGACCCTTTTGTCCTCTCAACCTTCTTCAAGGTCATTTAAGAATGTCAAAACTGTCACTTCTCTTTGGCACAATAAACAAAAACAAAAGAGAAACGTCTTTATTGACGTCAATCAACTGCATTGAACTAAATTAATATTTTATATGAGACCTGTTTAGTCCAGGTGATTTGTGACATGATTTGGTTTTGATATGTAACCTCCAGGTCCCGTTGTCTGTAGTTCCTCTCTAGTGGTGTCATACCCAATCTTATTCTATTTTTGGCCTGCTCACCTATGAAGCTGTGAAGAAAATCACAGCTGTCAAAACAGCCCAGTCTCAACAGGTCAAATCTAAACTGTCACCTGCTATCAGGTGAGGTGTGAAATATCAACCTCACCCACACATTTTCAAACAGGAATCTGCTGAAACAATAGCATGCCAGGATCATATTACAGGTGTCTTTTTTGTCTTTTATATTCAGAGACAATAGACGTGCTGTGAGATATGGCAGTTGATTAGAGGCTAAATCTTCTCACCATAGATTTAATACAGGCCAGCGGGCAGCGGCTATTGCCAACGCCATGGTTGGAAACAGATTCTAATGGGCAATTTATTCAAACCATAATAATAATTGTGAAAAACTGTGAATCGTATCTGCCGTTATCAAGAGTTTGCTGTATTTCTCTTTTGAATCTTCCTAACTCCTGGGATATTAAAAGAACAAGGACACCAATCTGTTCATCTCTGTGTCTACACACATTTCAATTTCAAGACATTCTCCCATTCCAGAGGTAATTACTGAAATAGTTCACAGGTCATCCAGTTCAGCAACATACACGTGTTCCTACAGCTTCTCATTTATTCTCCCTTCCCTCAGGTTAGGCGAACTCACCTCTCTTTCAAACCATCTGAGACCACTGGAGATTGCACCTCATTCTCATTCATAGCTGCCTGCTCATAACCCATACACTCTGTGAAAGCACTCATCATTACCTCCAGCCAGTCGATCATGGGACACAGCCATAATTCATGCAACTAAAGGAGGCTTCAGATTGCTTCCTGCCTCTTTGCCTGAAACATGAAAAGGGTCATAAATTGACAAGACACTAGTGTTTGTTCAATACATTTTGTTCTTGTCATTAAAAAATGCCAATGATAAATGTCAGCTCTATTGAGCCTGATAGACTCAACTGCTAATCTAAGGAGGTCAACAGTGAAGAAGAGTCTATGGTGTGGAGGTGATCTTTGGTGGCTCGCTACTGCCACTATGTGGCAGACAGAGGAACTTCAACGTAATGACCACCACCATGCACTGAATACACAGCACTGGGTGGAACACAGAGGACAAAACAGAGGTTGTGTCAATAACTGAAGCACCATAACCTTAGAAAGGGTTTGGAATTTTGACTCCCAAAACACTGACTAATGCTAATGTGTGAAGCCTTTATTTACTAATTTCCTGAAACATCAACACTACAGCTCGGACTTGGCTTTCCCCTCACTTTTGTTTGGTATGGTTGGTGTTTTAGGTGAACATTTCCATGACATCAAATGGCACCTCAGCAGAGTCACATAACCACTGTTGTTTCTTCACACAAACTGTTTTTAATCAATCCACACATCAATCACAGCTCTGCGTCATCACATCACTTCTTCCCTCGCTTGTGCTCTATGGCCGACCCCTTTCATGTGGGTGTGGGCTCGTCATCCGTCTGTATCCTCTCCGAACATTTTTTGCTTTTTTTTTTTTTTCCCTGGCAGGCCTTGCTACCTGCTAATGTCTTGAGAGGAGCGCAGCCAACCAGTGCGCTCTGTAGGGGCCCAGCTGGTCTTCTCAGGCTTCGTCTGCCCAGGCTCACACATCAGCCCAGCTGTCAAGGGGCCTGGATCCAGCGCAGCCAGGCAGCTAATCCCCCCCACAGCCATTCCTCTCAAGATGGCACACCTCTGCTTCTTGCCAGCTCTGGGCCCTGGGAAGGCATTTCCAGTGAACCAGGAAGAGAGCGCAGAATTGCAGAATGAGCTGTGTAGATTTGCACCTGACTTTATTTCCCAACCAAAGATGACGCAGATAAATGGCTCCACATTTTTTGTAGCATTTTCTGTAGCATAGAAGAGCAATGTACCTGTTCTAATGTAGGCATGTAATGGCCTGATTGTGCTTGGAAATACCATGGCATTTGAATGTGAGATTGTATCTGTTTCCTGTTCTTGTGTTGTTGTAAGGTCATGGCACTGTGCTGTTTCAGATAAATGAGTGAGATTGGGGCAGGCGCCAGCAGGCGGAGAATTTGAGGCAGATAAGCAGAGATGTCAAATATCTGAGACTGAAACTGAACCTGAAGGTCAGCGGTAGGTCAGGGTCAGAGTCTTCAGAAATTTGCTTCAGAAGCCACAACAAGCCTTATCTTATATGTCAAGCACAAGCATATTTGGTCCATGTCATTGTGTCATGTCCATACATGTTTATTGTTATTTACATTCTAAGAATGTTTGGAATCTGCAGTCCGATGAAATGTGCCTGGACTTGCAAATGCCTTTGCCATCAGTCATTGACACTGCTCCCCTGCGGCCAGCTGCTCTACCTGTTGTCCATTTTTGCCAGACTAAGCTTAATTCTTGATTGGCTGAACAAGCCTCATTCACCTAATCAAGAGGATTTCCATTATGCTGATTTTAATCATGTGTGCTTAGAGAGACGGACAGAAGGGCTTCAGTGCTGAGGAACTAAAGGAGGAAAAGTGGGAACCCCTAATTCTAATTCAATACACTTTTTGTCAAATTCAGCGGTCCTCAAGCTGTCTCTTCAGTGTGTGCTCTCAGCCTCTGGTGTTTATACACAGTCCTGGTGCTGTCGATGGGAAACAAACACTGGCTTGGGCGGGGCCATAAACAAATCCAGTGTGTAATTTGATTGACTGTTGCGCACAAATTTCAACAACCTTTAAACTGCTTTTAAATCTGCAAGCACCTGAGCATGTCCATAGCTAAAGCTAGACAAATGTCACCTTAAATAAACCAGAACTGTATCACTGCTTGACTGTGAAATTGGAGGAAAAATAACAGAACAGACAGAATGAGACAGACACTAAGTTAATTATTAACAAGTACACAAGTGTATTTATTTACGCAAGCAATTTTTGTTCCTACTGTTCAAAAAAAGCCACTGTCAAGCTGTTGGCACATTTATGTACAAAACAGAGTCATTTTACAGCGTGCTACAAAGCATTCTTAGTGAAAGTACAAAAGACTAATACGAGGAGGAAGCCGAAAGCATTGTCTGGTTATCAATACTGAATGCGCAACGTCATAACAAGTATCAGTTTAAGACATGGTTTGAAAATCATTACAACCTATATAAGGACACAAATCAAACACTACAACCTAATATATTTAGCTTTTAATACTGTTATCGAAGGAGCCATTATACTGCACATATAAGAAAACAGTTGACCCAGCAAGACAGTCAAAGTGTATAAATCAAAACCCAGAGAAAGAAGGAAAGTACTTTTGAATTGAATAAAACTATTACCATTATATGCATAACCATGCCACAAATAACAACTAGATACAGTCTTTCACCTAATACATTTTTTTTCAGTTCGTAAACCAAATGCTGTATAACTAGGACTAGTGTTCAGTTTTGAATCCAAATGCACTTACACCAAGAAAGAGCTCACAATGGTCAATAAGTGCACAAGAAACTATCTTTTTTTCTTGTCTTTTTAAATTTTTTATTACACTGACAAAACAGTCAGGCAAAGATATTATGAGATGCTGCCCTACAGACCTAGAGCAGTACAGTGGAGATAGGCAAGACAGAGCCAAAACATTACGTTTGGTCCTTTAACCATGAATAATATCTGTAGTTTCTTTGTTGCACTTTTTCTTCCTTTATTTGTTAACATGTATTGTTATTTCCTCAATAATTTAACCAATGTTAGGCTTAGTGTTCAGTGATGTTCAAATCTCTTCCCCAGAGCCCCAGAAGGAGCAGATGGTAAAATGTCAGCTTGCCACTAGGTTTAGCGTCCTTTGATTAGCTTATATCTCTGAAATGGACATACTCACGAGATTACCACTCAACTTAGACCACTGGGACATGTGTGTTAGGCTCCTATGAAATGACCTGAAGTGTTCGACATATATGTATGTATATATTTATATAGGTATAGATATATATACAGTGCAGAGCAGTGACTAGTTCATGTCCGGTTATTTTTCTAATGTTAAAAAAGTTCAGCTAAAACATAGAAATAAAAATACCATGATAAAAATGTTATTTGCATGTGAGTATGGTTTGCAAATGGATGAGAAAACGATCACATCTATAGAGTCTATCCAAGGCAAATCCTAGAAGGCCAATCTATCAGACTTTCCAGTACATCGTGGTTCCCCCTTTTTTCATCTGACCACTTCAACATCACCAACATGCCCATCTTCCTGATGACTTACCAGTGAAGCGATCAGCCACTTCACAGTCTAACAATCACTGTTATTGACAAAGTATCAATCAAAGCGTCACATCTTCAGTTAACACTTACGTACAGCTAGCATATAGTTCTGACAGTTAGGCCAAGCTACAGTATAGCAGTATGAAAAGTCACTTTACGGTACTTTTTTTAAAAATCCCTGGCACTCCCAACCAATAAAGAATTTGCTGGAAAAGAATCTGTACATTGTTTATACGGTTGGTGCTTACCTTTCGGAAGCGTATGTAATTCTACCTGTAAATTATACAAGTTTGGTCACATTTTGGTCTAGTAAGTCACGATGAAACAAAAAGGAGAGGAAAACAAAGTGTGAATGTGGCAAGGAGTGGAGCCCCATTTGAAATGTGTTTGAGGAACCTCAAAAGCAGTCCCAAAAAAGGACAAAACAAATTAATACAAAATAAATAAAAAAGGGTGGAGTCACAAACATTTTTCAGCTTTAACCAAGCCCCCTGTTCTGCTTCAGAAGTGAAAAACGGTATGAACTTCAGACAGGTGTAGAAATAAGTGACGATTTAATGACAGTGAACCACTCACTTTGTGTGCTTTCTGGAAAGGTGTGCTGTCTCTGGAAAGAACAAACATGGATAGGAGGTGGAGAAAAAGAGATCGGAAGAAGAACCACAAGAAGTCTTGGTATAAGACATAAGAAAAAGAAATAGAAATAGAAAAAAAAATGCAAATCTCAAATCCCAGATATAAGTGGAGGGTAGTCAGACAGGTTGTCATGGAGAAGGCTCTGAACGACCTCCGAGACCAACATTCTCTGTCACACCCGTAAGCACATAAGTAAGTGAAGGACATTCACCCAACCCACCCGCACCACCCCTATTCACCCTGGCAAACAATAACATCAGAGACTATAGCAAGTGCAGATGTCTATGTGTGTGTCTGTGTGTGTTCGAGTGTGTAGGAAAGGGAGGCATGCGTGCGTGTGTGTGTGTGTGTGTGTGTGTTGGTGTGTGTGTGTGTGTGTGTGTGTGTGTGTGTGTGTGTGTGTGCCTGTCTTATGTACGTGTCGGCGTGAAGATGTGCTTTATGTGTAAGCGTTCAGCCGTTCTTTTGAGCGGGTCGAATGGATGTCGTGCAGCTCCTGCTCCTCCTTGGACTTGATGTCCTCATACTTCTGCATCCGGCAGGCATCCTTCACATAACCCCAGTTAGCAGACAGCACCATTAGGTAGTGGACCTGAGGGGGGACAGCAGTTAGACAGGTTAGGGGGTTGCCATGGAGGAAAAGCAGGGGTAGAGAGAGAGAGAGAGAGAGAGAGAGAGAGAGAGAGAGGGAGGGAGGGAGAGAGAAGGAGAGAAAGAAAGAGACAGAGGTCTTATTGGTAGAGATAATCCATGTTATTAGTTTTCAGTAATGATTACAACCAACAAAGCACCATTATTCAGAAGTCATCAGAGTTTTATAAATATTGTAGATAAAGAAACCACACTGTTTTATTAGCCATATTAGTTGTGCCTTCAGTAGTTTGCTTTTGACAGTTACGGAGGAAGGGGCGGTTATGAAAAAGGCCAGAGCAGTGGATTTGGCTGGGGGCCATGGGTTTGTAAGGTCAGGTTATTGAGGGGCTTTAAAGCATATTGGGGTTATTGTACACCCCCTTGGATGAACAAATGGTCTCTTGATGGCCGGATGCTATCTTTGCTCATTGTGCCCAGTGCATAAGCTCTGGGGCACGGTGGCCTTGCCCCCCTGAAGGTCCTCTCAGAATCGTGTGCAGTACTTCCCCAAGCTCTGGGAGGCCAGGGTGACATAGTTACGGGCGAGGACCATGATGCAGGCCGCCTGTCCAGTACAGACCACAGAGACAGACAGTAAGGAGAGACAGAGAGACAGGAGCAGGATTCAATTTTCACTGTTGTCAAGCAGCATTATATTGAGAACAAGCACAAGGCCTTCAACGGTTTTGCCAACCACAGATCAAATATAAGACTGTGGCCAAACCCTTCAGCATAAATGATTCTCTCCATTTTACCCTTGTCTGATAGAAAACATACGCAATGGATGACTACTCCAGACAAGTAATGGAGGGCTGATACAGTTGTAGTAGTCATGTACCTGTATTGTAATGCCAGTATTCAACACAGGGTGGCACTGCTGTTCACACACAAAGTTAATCTGCAGAGCCAAGCGCTGCACCCATAAAATGCAATGATGTAATTAAATAATCAAAAGTGCATCTAACACAGCCGTTGCTCCGTCTTTCAAATCTCATTATATTTTAATGCACCATTCATTTCAGGTTTCTCTTCAAAAATATTAGGCTGCTATTTTCATTCTTGGGTCCTCAGATGTCTTTTGCAGTTACAGTGTTTCTTTAATGGTATGGGATATACACAGGCATACCATCTTCAAGTATACACTAGTATTGCTGAAACTGCCTGAAACTGTGTGTGTGTGTTTAGCAACTAAGCTGCTGCACAGATTGACATTGCTTAGATAGATGTACATGTTTCAAACTCATTTGCAGGTACTCAAAGCAGCCAGCAGGTGGCGATACAACTCATACACCAACCGACTGCGGGTTTGTTGAAAGCCACTGATCGCTCCTGCCACATCAATCACTGCTAGGCAAACATTTTCCTTTCTCTTCTTTAATGGCGCCCTGAGGGTTTGAGTGGGGTTTGTTGAGAAGGCAATTTGAGCTATTATGATAATGGGTTGATTTAGATGGGAAAATTATGTTTACTAAATTATTTTGAGGGGCTGTTGCTTCTACCAATCACATGGCACGTTCCTTAATGAATGAAGGATAGCCTATAGGCTTTGGTTAGCATGACAGATTTTGATGAAAGTTGACACCTATCACACAAACCTCAACAGGCGGTGTAAGCAAATCAGCTGAGATCATACTGATATAAAATACAATCATTCTGACATGCGGGTGTCCCAGCCCATTCCAAAGACTGTCTTGGGTCCTAAATGAATGATTCCTAAATTAATGAATGCTCTATTACTTTTACTCTACACATTTTTTTTTGTCTTGGAGATGGACCTGGCATATTATGGCCAAGTGCTGAGCTGTAGCCTATATGATTCTTCACCATCTATGCGCCCCTGCGTTCAACAAGCTCCTCTCTTCTCTCCCAGTTTCTATGGCAACCGCACCCCATGCATTTCCAATGCCGAGTGTCGCCCCCTCCCAAACTCCTTTTCTCACTGCTTTACACTCACCCTCCTCTCCTCTCTTCCTCTCCATCTCTCTCTCTCTCCCTCTCCATCTACCTCTGCATCCTGCGCTTTTGTTCATTAATGAAGCACCATGTAGCTACACTGCCTTTCCATTACATGGAAAGCATGCAGAGCATGCCAATCCTCCCAAGTGCACGTTACTCCTCGCCGATAACAGACATTGCGCATTCATTTCCTATCTTAGATATGATTTCAAACAATTAGCAGAGACATTTGGTCTTTATTATGAATGCTTGCTTCAGGATAATAATATCCTTGGGCTGTTGTTATTAATGTTTCAAAGCAGGGCTTATTATGGATACACAACACTGTTGGCAGTATGGGTCCCTGGCTCTCTCACATTACTCATATGTGTGTGTTCATAGAGTAGTGCTGTAGGACTGAAGTGTGATGTTATCAAAGATGTTGGTGTTTGGATGTAGCTGGGACTAGGATTGGATCATGCAACGTAACCCAGATATCAACAAATCCAACAAGGTTCGATTTTTTTCTTGTTTTTACAGTAGGTCAAAGAGAGCATCGTCAGTAAAACTGGTCACTGAAGAGGGGGAAGAGACATAAAGGATTAAATGGCCGCGCTTACCATTGCGATGACCGCAGCACCAGCCCCAGCAAGAGCACAAATGAACAGGTGGAATGTCATGTCCAGCTGCAAGGCAAAACAAATATGAAGGGTTCAACAACTGACCTTTACAGAAGAACAGCCACAGTGAATGCTAATAGCAAGGCACGGCTAACTTGTTTTTTCCACAACTGCATTTATACATAAACTGCAAGTAACTCAGTTTTCATAGCCCATCATGTAACTCACTCTAAATTGTCATTTGTCACACCACATGTATGTGCAAAGTGTATTTTGTGTTGTATTGTGCAGCGTCACAGCACATGTTATTCACACTGCAAAACATGCATGAATGAACACCATGCTGCTGGACTTATCCATCACAGCATGGCAGTGTGCTTCTCAGCTGGAATTTAATTGTGTTCTCTCACCCTGTACTATCTCTGCTGGTGCTCACTCTCACTTGAGACAGTAACCTTAAGCAGCCATGCACAGCTGAGGGAGTTTTATGGCTCTCACATATCAAAGAGGAGAACTGTGATGGAGCGGAGTCCCTGCTCTCCGCCCCTGTATGTGTGAGTGTGTGTGTGTGTGTGTGGGTGTCTGTCCTGCCCCTGTGTGAGTGTGTGAGTGTGTGAGTGTGTGTGGGGGTGTCTGTCCTACCCCTGTGTGTGTGTGTGTGTGTGTGTGTGTGAGACAGAGAGAGAGAGAGAGAGAGGGGGGGGGGGGGTGAATGTGTAGGCTATATTTCCTTAAACAGAGAGAGTATTACAAAGACTATCTCTGTGTGAATGACTGAAAGAGAGGAGAGAGAGAGTGAGGGGTAAATGTGGAGGCATGTGTTGACTACTGTGTGATGAAACATTTCCCCAGACAGAGCCCCATCAGCCACAGCCTATAGCAGCCGTGATGCCCACTTACCTCAGTAGACTCGCACATCTTGAGGAACTTGTCTGAGCCTGTGCACACCTTCTTCTCATCAGTAAGAGTCACAATGCCTACAAACCAGAGATGCAGGGCGTGACCAAGTGGCTCATCAAGTCATTTAGCCATTATGCCATAACCACAAAGCATCTACAGATGGGTATTTTCATTCAGATCAAAAGGAAAACTCCATCTGAATAGCTTTTCAGTTTTTTCGAGGGGTTGTTCATCAGTGCCTCATGAAATGTTGATGATAATATGTAAATAGGCCCTTTCTGTGTAGTAGCGGTTTAAACAGGTCTGGTCATCTCAAGCAGTAGACGTTTTGAAAATACTGTAGACACTCCAAATCACAGAAATCTACTGGGTCGCAAAGAGGGTGTTCTATTGAATAAAAAGAAATATTCCATTTGCCAAATATATAAGACTGAAAGAAAACTGTGAACAAATGAATGAATATTTCAATAATGAACTTGGAATAGAACACCAACTTTGTGAGGAATATAAATACGAACGCGTGTCATTATAATTGGCATTGCTTGCAAACATGAGTGTTATACTAGACTGCTGTAGCATCATGTGACTGCAGTGCTGCCTACCAAACTGGCGCAGGTCCAGGCATAGGTTAGCTCCCTCGGTGATGGTGGCATTCTGACACATGGTCCAGATGTTGAAGTACATGAAGACAGGCAGTGAGGTGAAGGCCGTCACCCCCAGCCAAGCCAGCATGAAGATGTAGGTCAGCATGATGAACTGAGAAACACAAGCAACAAAAGGGGGAAGACCATGACTGACGGAGCAACACTGACCACTCAGTGCAGAGGTCAGTGCAACAACAATATTGCTCTCCTGTCAAGGGAAGTCCATTTTATATCTTAAAAATCCTCTGTGAACTAGCACCTTTAGTGTCTGCTGTTCTGGTATTTCACTGACGAGTTTCCTTACCCAGGCGCTGACGCAACGTCCGCAGGTGGTGATCTTGAAGTCTCCGTACAGGTCGCGGATGGCTCCGGTCGTGAAGAAGCCCTCCACCATCAACAGGATGCCGTACACGAAGAAGGCAGCAGCCACGCCGTAGATCACGTACTTAAAGATGTCAATCCTGCAGGAGGGGGAAAGCGAACACCTCGAGGTGAAGCAAATTCCTATAAGCTGACACTGACATCTCATGGCAGCAAATTCTAGAGGAAGGCTTTAATTGACAAGAAATGTTTTGGGGGATGTCATATTTGGTGACATTTAATGAAGCACATTAGCAACAGGCTTTTGTTTGGGTCGTCACTGCATGCCCCCCTGTGCATACCTCAGACGATTTTATTCAACGGTTCAGCCACAGGCTCAGAGGACAAGAACAGGCGTAGCTACAGGCAATGTGCAGCTGTACAATATACATCAAGGTTTGTTATTCCTGTCAGCACTCTTCCTTGCATAACTGTTTATCTGCTGTCAGTTTATTCTAAGAGAATAGCCATATATCCTCCATAGATAAGAATCAGGCTGTTATAGATGTTAGTCTACAATGGTTGCTTGGCTTTTTCAGAGGCACGGGAGTCTGCACAGGTCCCAGCTCATGTGTCCAATCCCAGTTTCGGGATATCATCAGCTCTCCCAGACTCTCAGCAGGCAGAGTTCCGGTGAGCAGGTGTGTGGTGGACGACCCGGAACGATTTCAGAGGACTTAATTCCCTGTGTGGGATCCTCGCCAACACGTCACACACCATCCCCGGAAAATCAATCTTAGCCCATGTGTTTGTGTTTGTGTTTGTGTTTGTGTGTGTGTGTGTGTGTGTGTGTGTGTGTGTGTGTGTGTGTGTGTGTGTTTGAGTGTTGCTGCGTCAGGAGACATTTTCCTTACTCAAATTCTTGGGCAGCACCTGTCACTGAAGCTTTACACCATACCATGCAGAAAGATGTTGACAAAAACAGGCTTTTATGCTAAATGTTTTTTTATGCTTTATGTTTTTATTATACCTTCATTTTGCACAGAACTACCCCATAAAATGAGATGCTGTAAAGTCATGACCCCCAACCCCCACCCCCCCCCCCATCATTTTTTGTCACTCAGGCATTTCATTTAGGAAATCATTTTTGATGTTATTGTATGTATGAAGAACCAAAATCTCCACAAATAAGTCCCACTAATGTAGCAGGGGTAGTTACATCAGGAGTGAAAAATTCATAAGATGTCAGGTTAACAGTTAACATGGTTATGTTCCAGCAGCACTCTGCACCATTTCATAAAGTATCTGAGTCTTCAGAAGTCTCTTTAGTCCAGGGAGGAACAACCCAATCAGCTTAACCACCCTGCCTTGACACACGTGTCCAATACAGTTTTAGAAATATTCCACTTTGAGGATGTTTGGGTCTAAACTTTAAATTTTGTTGTACTGCACTGACCTCCAGAATGTAAGGTCTGCCATTAAAACTTACCGTTCATCAATCTTTCAAACGATGTAAGTGTCTTTTCTAGAGTAATTATCCACTACATTTGGCAAACAGGTCAGCCAGACTAATGTCTCTGTAGCCTGAGACAAAACTGATCAGAGATCAGACACATCATCACCACTGATGTTCAAGGAACAT
This sequence comes from Clupea harengus, assembly GCF_900700415.2. Classification (NCBI taxonomy): domain Eukaryota; kingdom Metazoa; phylum Chordata; class Actinopteri; order Clupeiformes; family Clupeidae; genus Clupea; species Clupea harengus. The sequence goes on from NC_045173.1 coordinate 10,276,728, forward strand.
TAGGCAGTGTTTCTGATGGCCCTATGTCAATGCAGTCACCTCTCTGAAACCTCATGACTTTTGGGATCATAATTCTAGAGTTCTTTTGTTGTGCTACTTTAAGATTTTGTTAGTTTTACTGATATGTCACTGGTGTCATATGATGGCCCGCATAGCTCATACTAGACTCATTTCTGGAGATTAACTCACATGGTAAAGACGTCCAAAGACTCCACAGGTCCTTTCACCACCTCGAAGTAGTTCTGCAGGATGGTGACGGTGCCTGAGAGAGCCTCGTGCCCGCAGCCACAGAACAGGGCCACCCCAGCATACAGCAGGATGGTGGCGATGAGGGACGCGTATGGGATGCCGCCCAGGCATTTGATGCAGCACTCAAGGCACCCTGTGTGGAGAGAGCATAGAAGCAGAGGTGCATTTAGATATGCTATGGAAGAGTGTTGTTTAGATCATGAATTTAAGCATGGGTAATTAAGCATTGGTTGGATTGGTCATGATTTTTCTGACCTTAGATCAGGTCTAGCAGGTGGTCACATACATGGCGGTTACATACATGCACTGCAAACAATTAAGGTTTTTTTCTCTCTGTAATCTCATGTGGAGGACGTTGAAATGCATATCCCTACTTGACCCGACATGTCATCCATCCACAGTGCTGTCACTGGGCAGGAAGTCTACTGTCAGCCCAGCCAATCATGAAAGCACAGGTGACAGATTTATGACAGTAAATGCTCAGCGCGCAAACAGTATTGATCTGACATTGTAAGCTGCAAATGGAAGCTGCAGAAGCCAACACGGACCAGGGCAGGCATGATTTATGGATTGTCATAAACAGAGCGAGGAGCCGCAAAACAAAGCACCCGGGACCCAGCCAATCAGAGCTTGCCACATTTGGAACAGATTACCCGGGGAAAAGGATGTGTTCTATCAATTTTTCAGGAAAAGTGATAACAGTGTCCGTCTCCAGTGGAAGCAGGAAGGAAGTGTGTGATTTGGATGTGCTGAGCACACAAAAGCACAATCACTTTTGAAAAACAAGTTCCTTCATCCTTCAAAACTGACAACCAACACACTCTGTCACAGAGATATCATTTCTACTTTTGGAGTGTCGTCAATCTTCCTTGGTTCAGTCTATGGTCTGCCATGTGCTGAGATTTCCTGTGGCCCTTCCTGTCTTCACTATTGCTAGATTCAAAAATCTCAGGGCGCTCACAGCTTGTTTGTGGTGAGACACTGCTGTGGACCTGCTGCTTGTTTAAGCTACTGTGGATAATGTCATTTTCAGAAGATGCCCAGCTGTTGCTGAATAAATAAACACAACACCCACGCTTCACCTTGAAAATGCCCCGAAACTCTATCTAAGCCTGCCGCCTCAGAGACTTCTGATGCCTTCGAGAGTGTCTATGCAGCGGAGCGGGAGGGAACAGAAGTCAGCTAAGCAAACTCAATCTTCCCATCCCACTCTGTCTTCAGCCGGATAGCACAGAAAATGATCGAGGGAGAGATCAAGTGAGAGTGAGTGAGGGGGAGAAAGAAACTGACAAGCTAGAAATAGATGCTATATCTTGTGCGTAGGATCTGGCATTTTGGTGACTGATTAAAGATCCGCCTCACACCGACATCCAAAACCTTCGGTGTTGATGTCAATGTGGCGCTGTACATGTGAATCTCTCTCTCTCTCACAGGGATGGACAGTATTTCTGATACGCGTATTTGAAATATGTATATGTAATACAAGATGTAATTTTGTGATTTGTATTTGATGGGCCTTCTAAAAATGGTTATGTAATTTGTATCAAAATAGTATAGTGTTCAGTATTTTGCAGAAAATATTTTCCACAGGACTGTTTACATGATGATGTCACATCTCTGCACCTGCATGCATCTTTGGGAGATGGTGACGGTGTGCTGAGCGCTTTGCCCATTGGTTGTTTTTAGACACGTGAACGACTGATGTCTCATTTGTCTTCTCTTCATTGAAAATGTATGTTGCCCTCTCTGATTGGATGAAAAGAAATTTGATGTGTTTTTTGCCTTCATGACATGGCTACAGTCATCTAGCTGGTGTGAATACTCCCCATCAGATACAGTTCCAATACAATCCACCTTGTTTAACAGTGAAAAGCTGTGAATTATTATTAAATGTAGAGTGGAGGATGCCTATGTGGAGTGGAAATACAGGGTTGCTGTATTTTGTATTTTATTTTGATACTTGACTATTTTGTATCATCTCAAAGTAAATTTTAATGTATTTTTGCCCATACCTGCTCACACACACACACACACACACACACACACACACACACACACACACACACACACAGCACAGCCATCTGGTTATGATCCCAGCGATTTCAGCTGCATTGATTATGCGGAGGGGGAGCAGGCGGCATCCCTGTGGCCTATTTAAGAGGCAGTGGGCCGTGGAACACTGATGAAGAGGCCGGGCGTCTGCGCGCTTTGATCCCAGTGGGCTGGAAGTCTCAGATCAATGGCCTGCTGGGACAGTCTGTCAGCACAAAACCTGCTCCTCTGGATCCAAGAACATGAAGTCCCCAGCCACTCACTCTCTCTCAACAGGCGCTAGATCACATCTGCTGACCAATGTATTGTGAGCACCAATCACAATAGGTGCGGTGCTTGAAGCAGAGGGAGGAGAAATAATCGGGATGTTAAGTGTCCTGTCTCAGGCGCAGAGTTTCACAGTTTAAGATCTGCAGTTAAATACTTGTCAGTGAGGATAGCAGTACCAGGAAGAAACTACGTGCTAGTCTTCCTCAACAGCACTGCACCACTGGAATCTGTGTGCAATCTGCCTGGCCTGGGTAGAATGCTAATGTTACTGCATAGAGTATCCTCATTCCATAACACTGAAAAGAGTCAGAGGGTTTTCCATTTGATTGGATGCCCCCAGGACCGGACCCACGAATGCCATTGTCAGCTATTTGCAGTCAGCAAAACAGGAAGCTGAATAACCCAATAAATAAATGGGGGGGAAAGAAGAAAAAACTGTCTTCGCTCTCTTTTAGACTGCATTCAACCAGGCACTGAGATCAGCCGCTGCAGTCTGGACTGGTGTGTTTATTTATCATTACACACAGCGTGTTGGAGATGACTGAATGCCTCACTGATGATAATAACATTTTTCCCATTAGCATAAACATGCCATCAAGCATCCCGGAAACATGGTGGCCTACTCAGTCATGGACTGTTGGCATTCGTCCACCAGTGGGATTGCAAGGAGGCTAAAAGCACCTCTTTTTTTAACCTGGGTCTCCAACACATCCCCTTCCCCAATTATAGGTGGACCCATCGGGCTGTACTTTCATGCCCCAATGAGCTCTTTCTCGTATGGCCCTGACCAGCACCACCCCTCTCTCAGTGAAGTCTGAGGGTAATCTTGGGTAACCCCTGCTGATCCTCACAGACAATCCCCCTCCATATCGCAGAACATGACCCCCTCCCCCCGGATTGGGTAATTGGATGACTAAGCCAGATTTCACAGTGGGAGGCTGCTGCATCCCATGTTCTCTGTCTGAGGGCAGGAGTACACCAGTTACACCCCCCCACCCCCCCTGCCCATACAGAATGGGTCAGTCACAGCCAACTGTCTGATGTGCCTCAGACTGACCCCATAAGAGTGGTTAGAGCCCCTCGAGCCCTCTAGACCCTGGTCCTGACCCTCTTAAAACACTGTCAGAGGCAGCTCTCTCTGTGCTGGCCGTGATAGTCTAGTGTGCCCACAAAGACAGACACTCCTATGGGTCAGCTAGTAGCAAGACCTTACAACCTCCACTGACATGTGTCATGGTCAGGGCATGTTCAACTGAGTATTTACAGACATAGATAAGGATCCCAGCACCCATCCAGTCTTGCCATCCAACTGATTCAGGTATGACCCTAAGATGACCAGTCCCTGAGATCAAGTTGTCAGTCACTAACCATGTGCTCTCATGGAGAAAATCGAATGACTGAAACAGTATATTTAAGTTATACATAGAACCTAGTCTATTCAGGATTAGTCAGAGAGAGCATCTTCCTGTGGTCACCACTTGCAATCAGATTTAGTCCTCTGATAATCCTTCCATCTACCTAATCAGTGCAATCAGAAAATGAATGCAAATTCTGATGCAGCGTGAGTCATAAAATCTCGATCAAAGAGATGCAATGAGTGGGTGCTTCGGTAGAGATCACATCCATGCCTTATGAGGTCACTCTCATCTGTCAAAGTGCAATATGTCTCACCCACCCACACTCCTGACTCATCCTGATAGGAATGTCTCCTTATGCAGTCCTGAAACTACCTGACATCCACTCAGGCACCAGACTGGTAGGCGAGGGTCTGCATTTGTCTCATTTACAAACTAATGTGGGACTGATGAGCTGTTATTTAGGGAGATATTGAGTGACACACAGCATGGGGTGGACATGTAGGCTGATGGGGCTGTGCTAGCTGCTTGAGCAGTATGAAGGTGGATGCTCTCCAATCCCTCCGCACGGCAGCAAGTTTTCAGCACAGCTCCATATCTCAGTCTCAGTCCACAGGTTCAGGCTTCACCTGAGCTGGAACTCATTAAAATGGTAATTCTCTTACTTCTGCCCCTTAGGAGGGAAGCTCTGGAGAGAAATGAAAAAATAAGACATTTTATGCACTCCTGCCTAGGAATTTCAATTAACAATAGCACTTTTCAGTGTTTCATCACAGTTCTGTACCACAATATCCAAGGACTCTTACTTGGCATGATTAAAGGGCCAACCACCATAATCAACCCTATCAATATACTACAGTTAGTAGTCATTCAGTGACAGTCATGTAAATCCATTTAAAACATTACTGTGAAAAGGCAAAGGGAGATCCATAAAGCCTGAAAAGAAGCATAAGAGAGAATAAGAGACCTGGTTGCAGCCAAAACCAATCGTTCTCCGGCTGACATACCTATGTGGCCATAGATCTTTTCATAGTAGCCATTTTAGCTCTCCATCCGAGAGCGATCCTCCACATCACTGGACGTCGACTATGGAGGAAAGTTGGGGGCTAATCTTGAAGCCAATCAGGGAACTCTGTTCCACTTCTGAAACTTGGGGAAATGTATACTGTGTATTGAGTTTATTGGCTTTTTATATGTTTAAAGATTTAATGCATGCCCTTCATATTTCTAAAACAGCAATCTTATTCTGTTGATATATTTATCAAAGAGTACAGACCAATTTGACCCAGAATGTACTGGAAGCTCCTATGTGTCGATGGCCCAATTGATTTGTTGCAATCCAATCCTGCATTGTTAGGCTCTTCATTGTGGCTCATCCATCTGTGAAATTAGCTTTTTAATTTGGCCACTGATTTAATTATCTGTTGGTAAAGCACAGTGGCTCATTTGTTAACTATGGCTGTTAGCATAAAGAACTGTCACTTAATAATAGACGGAATGTCACTGCTTCTACAGCTAAAACCACAAAAATATTCCTATAGCCTATCATTACTTATGGGAATGAGTTTATTAACACTGCATGACTTTATATTCATCATTAGCAGTAATCAATGCGACATCAGTGTAGAGGCAAATTAAATTAGTCTGCCTTGCATCAGTCTTCCCCACACAGGAGAAAAAAAAACCTCAGTTTCTCTTCAGTACAGTACATTTGGATCTCAACAAATGTCTCCAAACCCAGTTGTCTACCTGGGCCTCCTCTCGTGTGGTGTCCGGCTTGCAATCAGCATCTGCAGGCTGGCTGGCGGGGCCATTCCTCAGTGCAGTGAGTCAGAGGCAGACACGCACAGTTAGCCGCAGCCAGCGCCAGCTCCAGAGCTGACTGGAATACTAAGCAGCGTCATGAGTCAGTGGTATTGGGTCTGTGTGACAGGCCACCACAGATGTAACACCTCTGGAGACTGGTGGTGGCGGTGGAGGATGGGAACCTTTATTTTAGAGTAGGCTCCAGTGTAAGGGCCCTCGCACCTCATCTCACCGCAGGCACTCTCTCATCTGACTGACTGACTCGAGGACTGGGTATTTTCACTGGTGTGCCTAGATGATATGTTTGTATCCGTCATATGCCACAAATGACTAATTTGCAGTTATTCAAGAACTAATGTTATTTTACCTGTTTTTGTTTTTTATTTCGGTAAACTGATTCACCATCCACTTGTCATCTCATTGAGAGAGTAATTGATATAGCGGTAACTGCTGAAAGCAGTGAGAGCATGTGCATGTGAGTGATAGCGTGCTGGTGCATCACGACCGTGTTTGTCCACCTTGTCATTAATGTTGACAGGTGTTCCTCAGCAAACAGTTTGTTGTGTTTCAAATGGCAGCATACGGCTGATGGATCACAAAGGGCTCCAAAGACTCCTCCATAAATGTCATGGAGCTAGCAGGCACATGAGGAGCTCTGGCAGACTTTACAGTGCACTGTAAAAAGTGTGAATTATGGAGACTGGGACATCTGCAATTAGCGCGCATTATGCTGAAGCCATAATTTAGTACAGGAGGACACTGACGTTTATTTTTTATTTTTTGTTATTGCCAGATATGCGCACACACACGCACACACAAACACACACACACACACACACACACACAGAGACACACACACACAGACACAACCACACACACACAACCACACACACACACAACCACAGAGAGAGAGAGAGAAAGAAAGAGAGAGACAGAAAGAGAGAGTCAAAGAAGGAACAAAAAAGAACCACACAGTCTCCCTTGTGCTTGCACAATTTTCATACAGTACATGTATCCTGAGGAGCAGACCTCCTGCTGATAGGCGGAGTGGCAGTGCGATTGCTTTATCACGATGGGGCAGCCCTGTACAATGAAACCTAAAGGAGCCAGGGGAAGAGCCCCATTGGCACGGCATACTCTCTCAGGTCATCATTATTCAATCTTAAGAGTTGCATAGCCAAGAGGGAACTTCAACCATGCCGAACACACATGCAAGAGGAAATGACTGGAATTCAATGTTTGGTACATGATCAGAACATGCAAGGGTAAAACAGCTTTTCTCTCCCTTCGGCTACCTCTGTCAGCATTGCAATCCCACAATGCATCGGCATCTCACTGACAACTCCCATAATGCTCTCACCACAGGGGGCTGCTGATGGCAGATTCATTAATTATTTCCCCCAGACGTCTATTTAAATATTGTTGAGCAGCATGCCTTGCTTTTTTTAATCATTATTTCTGAACACGTAGGAAACTTCCATGGTTTCAAATGCAGCACAGTTCTTCTTCTTTTTTAAATAAGAAGCATCTCTCTATTTTAAAATTCAGTTGTCCCATTTAAATGGCAATGGGTTGCATCTGACAACATCAGAATGTAAATGGGTGGTATGACCTTTTCATAGGTGCACTAAAGATAACCCAATTGTCTTGGCCAATTGTGTCATTTAATTAGCACACAAGAAAATATTCCTTGAGCCAAGTAGTCATACAAGGAGTCACGTGAAAACACAAACTGATCTGGTATCATGCAAGCAACACCGCTGCAAGGTAACATCAAGTGATTTTGATGGACTGTTTCCACCCAGAACTGTTTCCTTCTCTTCATGATCTGACTGGCACAACAGGGCAATCGTCTCCCCCACCATTACAAAATCGAGAGGTGCAATTGAATAATGAGAACAGAAGAGAAAATGCCAGCTGTGGACATGGATAAGACCATTTTGGTAATGTTGGAAAAAAGAACTTGCAACAAAACTGAATGAAATAAGTGTTCTATTCCAACCACATCAGGCTGCAACCATGCTGCGTGATTAGCACAAGCTGCCTGATGGCACAAGTGAAACATACACGTTTTACACCCAGTTCAGTCAGATGCTGACCACTGATGTAAAACATGATTTTATGCTTATTTTTTTCCTCCTGGTAGCTTTTACATAACGCAGGAGATTGTTGTCTTTGTCGTCCTTTGACAGTTTCACACCCAGTAATTCAGACATCCTCGATGTGTAATTTCAGTGGTCATTTAGACAGCAGATCCTTCAACCTAACTGTGGTGTTGGTGTTTAAATATCCCGGTGACGCCAGTAACCAATTACACGTCCCCTTCGCCTGTTATGACCTGTATGCTTTAACAGGTTCAGATTCTTGTAACAGGCTTAAAGACAAGCCGCGCCCCAACACCCTGCCACCTCCGGCTTTGGCCGAGCCAAGCTGAGGGAATCTGAGACGTGAACCTGCCAGCCTTTTTCACCGGGCCAGCTTTGGGCAGCTTGGCTCAGGACCATGAAGGAGATGCATCACTGAGTCTCCCACTGAAAAAAGGAAGCAAGGAGGTTCACTTGGTATGAGCGCGTGGAGACTTGGAAAGATCCTAACCAAAGCCTAAAATAGCACCATTCTAAATGCACCGTACCTCAGTTGAGTGAGGCCGCTGAAAGTGAGGCAATGCAGCCTGTGCTGTATCTTAGCTCACATACTACTCTACCAGTAGATTAGCATTACAAAAACATTTACATTTCATACAACAGGTTCATAAAATATCAAAATACTAGCTTTATACTATCTTATGGGACACAAATGGTTGTGTTGAACTGAACAACGCACCCTGGTAGGTCAAGTGTCCCACTGTTCTCTCAATCTTTTTAGGGGATGTGAGGACCGGAAACCATGGTAACCCTCCAGTGTGCCTGCCTTGACTTGTGCCTGCCTTAACTCCTGCTGGGGACAACTTGAGCTGCCAACATGGCAGAGACTCATTAAAATGTGTGAACGAGTGAAACCCATATTGTGTTGATTGCTTTGTACTCTTCTTAAACTGACACCGAGCTGGACTAATTGCGGCCGAACAACAGGAGGAGTGACAACAAATCGCTGTCATGACCAGGCCTCTGATGAGGGTTAAACCCAGCCTAGTCTGGTTTCAGACCCTTATTCGTGGACAAATTTCAGTATTTGTGATATCTGATCGCTTGTTTGCAGCACACTCTTATTCGACACACTCACAATGCACACTCATTACAGTAAATGGCATTTTACAGCTAAAGCTTTAGGTTTTATGATCCACTCACGGCCTCTCATAAACTTCAGTGCTCAGAGGTTCATTTAGATGTAAAGACGGTTAATAAACTGAACTATAACTGCATTACAAGTGTATGAGAGAGTAGTTGTGACTGTACTGTATAGTTATTGTCATAGTATAGATAAGTAACAAATGGAACACATACTATGTGAATGAAACATCACTGAGTTACTCCGCCTGGGCAAATGAGAAGAGGACTTGGATATTAGAAGAGCATTGGAGAGAGAAACAGAAGCATCAGCATTCCATGCTGTGCCGCTGGGAACAGCAGTGCGAAGCTGCTGGTTTCTCTCTCTGTCTCTCCTTCTCTCTTTCGCCCTTTCACTCTCTCCCCCTCCCTTTCTTTCTCTATATCTTTCTAACCGTATGGTCGCCAGATATCTAACCCTGGAGAAAAGGCAGAATCGCCGGCTGTCAGGCATCGCAAACATCAGCTGGTTTGAGGGATGTCGCTTCAGCATGGCTTTCTCAGACATCTCCCTCACTGCTGGGAGATACCTGTGTCAGGCTAACCCTATGTGTGCTTTAATCTACTTAGCATCTGAACAGCATCAGCATTGATCCAATGGTGCACCTGATGCTGTTCAGATGCTAAGTAGAAAGCCAAGGGTCCTTGACCTGAAAGCCAAGGGTCCTTCTAACTGAGTGTGGGTCTATGTCAGGAGGCCCTCCGGAGGTCAGGAGGTGAAGTCTGTACCAGCAGTGCTACATACAGGTTTCAACTGTTTTGTCCTGTCAAACGCTTTGCATTAGACTATCCTCTCAGTGTGCATGTACTTCCAACTCTCTGACCTAACGATGGTAGATATTTAAAGCTCTGGGATAGACAGTGGTAGGGTCAGATCCATGCTGCCTTGCTGCTCAATGTCTTCTCCCTGTAGATGATTTCCCATGCTCTACCGAGCTCCACTCCACCGTCTGTGGTAGTGGAGAGGACAGGTCATCCCTCAGACTCTTCAGCACCACCCTTTATCAGTTCACTGTCTGCTCACCTGCCAAGCTAATTGCTTCACAGTAAATCGAGCAGTGCACAACCTAAATCTGGGCGATCTCACTGAATGGATTTCTCAACCCCCCTCCCCACCCTCTGGAGCTGCTGAGCTCTATCACCTGCGGGAGGGGTGGAGGGATGCGTTGGCCGAGCATTTACGCGCCCTGACGGAGCCAGTGTTGTTAAAGCAGGACAAACGGGCGAGGGGGAGTTAGCACATGCAGGAGGGCCTCATCCATAATTCAGAGCCCAGCGCAGCGCTGCTCGGAGATGTGCCTGCCATCACCATCAATTATTCAGCCACAGCCCCACACTTCCCTCTCTCTCTCCCTCCCTCTCTCTCTCTCTCCCTCTCTCTCTCGCTCTCTCCAGCTCACTCTCTTTCTTCACAGTCTCTGTCATTCTCTCTTTTTCTCTTCATATTTCTCACTCTGCCAATCTCCATCTCATTCTCCTACTCTCCCTTTTTCGCTGTCGTCTTCTCTTTTTTCACCCTCTTTCTCTCCTCCCTCTCCCTTTCTTTTCTCTCATTCATCTCTTTATATCTACCTCAATCACTCCAATACTGTACCATTGCATCATGTCACTTAGGGGTATGTGTATGTGTTTCACTGTGTGTGTTCATGTGGTGAGAAGTGTCGATATGTTATAGGGTTGTGTTGTATGTGCATGTGGGTTGCATGGTATTCTGTTTAGAAACATAACAGACACCAATAATATACACCAATATATACCAAACATAAATATGCAGAAAAAATATATTTCTTGCTCCACACCCATTGTTTCTAGCTAGCTAGCTAATCAAATGTTCCATTAAAGCCATTGTTTGAACAAACAACCCCAACAGCCCTAATGTGTTATTGTAACATGACCCCGTTTCACTGGGCTCAGATGGAAGACAGCAGCCGCACGGCAAGTGGGCAAAAAGGCGTCTCCCTGGTGACAAAGGGAGCACCTCTCGCCCCACCCCATCTCCTCCCCCTCTTTCTCCCTCTACCACTATCACGCCCCACCCCTCTGTTTAAGTCCTTCCTCCCTGTCTCACACTCACTCTCTCCATCTGTCTCACAGCTACAGGGGGTGGGGTGGGGCAGGCTGTTGTGTTCTCTGAGGGTCAGAGGTCATAATTATCTAATGGCTACTACAGAGGAGAAGAAAAGAGCAGGCATGTCCTCATAAAGCAAGGGCCAGTGGCTAATTGAAAGACGAGACTTTACTCTAAAACCCTTCTTTTTAAACAACCCCCCCCCCTCAATAAAAACTCCTCACACACACACACACACACACACCCACCATACAGCGCATTCATATCTTTTCCATGACAGCTTAATGGAGGAGTTGAGGCCCCACCGACAATAACAATCCCCATCAAAAAATAAATAAATTGGAAGACAAAGGCCTAGGGGGAGATATAGCAGGTAGCAGGTACTGCAGTATATCAAATAGTTAGGTCTCTTAGCACTGTGCTAAAAAAAATGAGTTTTGAATGGCACTCAACATGATCGGTGCGGGTGAGATACAGCACTTAAGGGAAGTGGCGGAAATGGGACATGTATGGCCTAGTCTTCAATAATGTTTATGACTCTCTACACACAGTAGAGAGGTGGACAGATAGTTGCCTGGGTATCCCAGGAGCTTTAAAAAAACACAACCTTTAAAACACAACACTTAGCATTTCACCACACACACATACACACAAGGCTTCTGTCTCATTCCTGACTTGTCTATGCCTGTTTAATTGACCAGAGTCGTTACCATGTCGACGGAATGGTGCAAATTCTGCCAGCCTGGGTGTGATGACCCACTTACTGTATGTCAGCAAATTCAGCAGGACAATGGAGAAGGTTTGGAGACCCACTATTGGAACAGAACATGGAGGAGGGCAGGGAGAAACTTTTACTGTTTCCTAACTAATCCCAGAATAATTGTTCTCTATAGGCAATTCAGCAGGGATCAAGGCATACTCTGTGATGTCTTGATCTGTGCTGAAGACAGACAGAAAGACAGAAAGAAGAGTTCTTTCTACACTGGGGGAAGTAGTTTTGACAAAATGACTTGTATCCGTACTGTTCTGTACAGTTTTGACCAGTTATCATTCTTTCAGTGGATATCTTAAAATTAAAGAAGCCCATTGCCAGAAGGAAAGAGAGACACACGGTTACCACAGGGAGAGGGAAAGAAAGAAAACTGAATGAAAAGAGACAACATGAAAACGTCAAGAGCGGGTTAGATGTGTCAGGGCTTAAAGGTGGCTCCGCTGATCACAGTCAGATCATGTCATTCAAGATAGATGACCTGTGGTGGACAGCCGAGAAAAGACCTTTATGGCACCAGGGATTCCCACATGAAGGCAGTTGGATCCGATGTCAGTGAAAACCTGATGAATGTCTTATCGCCTCTCAGTTGTCCAGTTCTGTTCAAACTCACTACACCATCTTAAACAACCCTCCACCCCAAAAGAAAAAAATAAAGAAATAGAAAAAATTCTATTAAACTATTTCACCTGAAAGATAAGGCACATCAGGTCATCAATAATAACAGGGCCCTGTGTGGGCTGGCTGGCATTGTCATTGCCCAGTTCCAGTCAGACCATAGTCCCCACAGGCCTCTGCCCTTAGATGCCCTGGTCATTTGGCTAGCACTCTCTGGCTAGTGTGCTCCATTGGGCAAACTAAACGAAGACTCTATGGTCTCATTTGCGCACCAGTTTGGCTGGCCGAGGGACAGAGAGCCAGTCGCGTCTATTCTCTATTGTATTGACAAGGCCCGATGCGTCCTCCGCGGACATGAAGACAAGGTGGCCACAGCCAGATTATGTAAGGCCAGTGTTTCTGATCCAGTAGTCCGCAGGCCCGGGCCTGTGAATGAGAGGCACTGTTTGAAGCGCCTGCTTTTGTCTGTGTGATGAGGGGATTCTGTCCGCCAAGTCTGAGATTCATCGAACTGTGGCTGAGCACAGGCCCTGGGGTCAGTGCAGTACAAATAGACCTTCATGGAAAAGTTTCTGTCAGGAGTCAACTGCCTTTTCAGAGGGCCGTTAAAAAAAAAAAAAAAACATAAGCTCTGCAAGGCTTGATAGCGAGCATCTGCAATAGATGAGTCGTCACTGTTGAGAGAATGGGGTCAGGGCTCAAACTAAACTTTTAATGACAAAATGCTTTTGTTCAACATCGATAAGTCCTGTAAACAAGTGCTGTCGGCACAACAATGAATTAGCAAGAGTAAAGGAATCACATCTGAGAGATGCAGAGCTGAGGTCTGCCTCCGTTACAGTGTAATCATGTGGGGTTTTTGTCATGCAAATTAATATGGCTATATCAGCGCCTCAATCGGCTCAAAATGGCTGCTAGCCATTATAGCCATTGTTATTTATTCACTTTGCATCAAAAAGGGCTAAAAGTCATGTTCACCAATTATTTAAATTTCCCCGCTTTTCAACGGGAGCCATTTTCTGTCTCAATTTTAAATGGCTTCCCTGATGCCACTGATTAGCCTGCACTGAGGTTGTGAGCCATCTGACCAAGCCAGCTGTTTGACACAGACAGACATTACTCACATACAGGTTAAGCTGATTCCACTACATGCTGCAAACTCTAACAAACCAAACAAGCCTTGTCAGATCGACCTAATGGAATCTGAGCTCAGGTAAATCTCCATACCCTGAGCACGTCACCCACACATCCAGATAGACTGCTAATGTGAATGCATATTTAAACACTTGGTAGAACAGGAAAGTATAAATCATAGGGAATGCAATTACCATGACAGGCAATGAACTAAAGAGCTGGAAAACACTGCTGTGGTTCTTTTGGATGTTTGGATACAAAATAGCACTGGCTCTTATCCAAAGGTGATTCATGATTTCAGCATGTTTGTTGACAGTCTTATGGGTCTTCCATAATGAGTTATGGAGTATTGAGATATGATTTGTGGGTGAGGGTAATTGCTGGTCAGACTATTGGCTTTGGGACGTTGGGACCCAGGTGGTGTTGTCTCCTTATGGGTTTTTGAGTGGCCATGCAAAGCATCGACGTATCTCCCCTCTTTAAAGTTTAATGATGACCATATGGAGAAACAATCTCTCAGAGTAGCCCCTCATTAGAAGCCTTAATGGAGAGCTTTTAAGATCATCACCAGTGCATTAAGGGCATCTTTAGTTTGTGCCGCACCGCAAACCAGCACTGGGACCTCAGCTTGCCTGTGTAAATGTCCACAATGCTTCTAGCTGTGTGAGTGTGAGAGTGTGTGTGTGTGTGTGTGTGTGTGTGTGTGTGTGTGTGTGTGTGTGTGTGTGTGTGTGTGCGTGCGTGTGTGTGGTCTGTGGTTGTACACTCATTGTGAAACATGGGGTGTTCCTCTGGGCTACGGATAAAGCAGCCTCCTCTCCCCAGTTCTCCTCTGCTGGGAGGATAATCAGCAACATGTTGCGTCCTCGCCAGTCAAAGCCTGGTGAGTGGCATGTGATGCTTGCTGTCAGTGGCAGCACAGCAACCATCCCCTAAAACAATTTTCAGAGCTGCCAATCAAAACTACACAAGTGATTTTGAATTGCTCTTTGATTTCCATCTCTTACTCTACAATTTATGCCTTTGAGCATCTCACGAGCCCTCCCAGCTTGGCTAAATGTGTGATGCAACCCAACCAACATCCATGGACATCAGTCTTCACACAGCCCTCTTGTTTTTTTCCAAGAGCAACAAAGGATGAACATTGCTTTCAAGTAACCCTTAAAAAAAGATCATATGCACTTTGCGCAGCATACTGTATTATATAGTCAACTGTTTCCCCCCAAACTGTGCTGCCTGTGGGTGAAAGACCAAAGACGTGAGATATCTGTTTGATGCTCTTTCACAGCTACGCATGTGTATGAGGTCACTATGTGTGATGCCACAAGGGGCCAAGAAAGCAAGAGCAGTCTGTAATTGGTTCCAACACCTTATTGTGAGGGTGAATGATTGTGGCTGACAGCATTTCCGCCAACCGCGCTTGAAGATCCCACAAAGCAATCGCCAGGTGCCAATTATGCCCGCATGAAAGAGCTCCTGTCAGATCCTAGTCTTGACAGTCTACACATGATGTTTAACCGGCCCAGTAAAGACCAGGAGCCGTATTCACAAAGCATAAAAGTAGTTCTTAACTTGCAGATTTAAGAGAAACCTTAAAATAGGTCTAAAAATCTGGTCTAGAACCAAGAACCGCATACATGAGGAGCTGGGGGCAGGATTATCGTGATCAATATGACCTACTTAAACTTTGTGACTTCCATTTTTACGAAACCAGAGCTGTCTAGCGGGCTACTAATTTCTCATATTAATGTTACGAACTAGCTAGCTGACTAGATAGCTGTTGGTTAGCTTTAACATTATCCAAGCAAGCATATCTACTAATTGCTCACATCAATGTTGTGTTTGAGATTTGTAACACTGATGTCAGAAATTAGTCGCTAGCTAGTAGCATAGGTTTTCTGCTTTTCTGCTGTTTTTTGCTTACACTTTATTTTCACTGATTTTGCGAAATCCCATTCATTTTTCCTTTGGAAACCAGGTAGTGTGAAAATGATAACACTTGAAACTACTAACTACCGGTCAACTTCCATACTCTGTTGGTTTTGAATGGCAAATTGGCAATAAATATGGTGGACTCTCCATGGGAACGAGCAAAAGGAGTGTAAGTGGGTAGGGAGAAAAAAGAAAGAGCTACATGTATAAACTTTGTAAATATGGATGTGTTCAGAGCACTAGAGTGTGTACATTAAGCTGTTAATTTGCAAAAAGCTGTGTTGTAGTCATGTCACAGAAGTTGAAAATGTATTTTCACTCCAGGCCGATGAAGGTGGAACATTAGGGTGGCCTCCATTTTACTGGACAGTTGAAATTGTGTGTAATTTAGTTTTGCGTCATTTTGAAAGCATAAGACCAAAGTGTGAGGAGTCATTGCTTTGAAAATCAGGTTGCTGTGGGTAGCTATTATAAAAATTGGATTGGAAATTGAAGTATTCTGGGAGAGCCAAGTGTTCCTGATTCAATCTTCAGGTCTCAATGTAAACAGTGATATGATTGAAGGACCTAAATCAGTGCTCTTTAGAACATTAACAGAGCACTTTGACCACAACTAACCACAAGAGACTGTTGGCCCAGTTTGGATGGATTATGCTACTTTACGACAAGTACTTACAAACTGCACATAAATATTTTAAGACCAAAAAACACATGATCGCAGTGAGGAATTTGATACACTGAATAGAATTCAGTAGCTCAGGCCACAAAGGACACATGCCCTAAGTGTGGGTGAAAGATGAGCTCAACTTCAGTATTTTCAAAATTCAAAACTTTGTACGAATTGATCTAACAAAGCCTTTTGTTTGCACTTACTACTAGTTTAATCAACCTTCTGTTCTTTTACTTCACAATATCTAAGATCAAGCATGATTTTATGGGATATATGCTTGTCAATAGCATAGCATATAAACAATAGCATTCTTACAGCATTAAAAATGCTTTCGTTTTTTGTCTTTTTCTTTCACTTTAAATAGATTGCAAATGCATAATTAACTCTCTACACAGGCAAGGACACAGGCACAGTCTCCCTAATCTACTAATAAACTACTCATTACCTAAACCCCAACCAAAAGAAAGTGAGAAGGTAATTTACCACCACAGACTCACAAAACAGTTAAGTATGATCCAGTAGAATACTGTTGTTCCACAGCCTTGAGAAGTATTTAAATTCCATGAAGGCGATACCGGTATGCGTTGCACAAAGCATGCCACCTAGTACCCTCAATGGTTTCAGACCTCATCTTTTTGAGGTCCCTCTAAACGCCAAAACCACTGCTTCAGGCCATATCTGCACATGTGGTGCTATAGAGGTCATAACTTCCCCTGGACTGAGCTGTCACTCTATCGCTATAGGAACCTATGTTAGTTATTTTGGGAAATGGCACCAACAACCATACAAAATGAACCGTTATCTGCAGTACTATAGCATAACACAGTAGATATGTCAGTCACAGCAGTATGTTAGGGAAGTCTTAAACCATACACTTAGCTTGAGTAGCTTCAAACAGTGGAAAGAAATGGTGGATCACTCCAAGAACAGTGTATTCTTTAGGTGTGAATGATTAATGTGATGTGTGTCTGCACAGGTCCCAGAGTGACAATCGATGCGCAGAGGCCTCACAGGGACAAGCTCAGAGGTCAAACACTTCCCTTCAGGGTGCAGTCACAGCACCACACACGTGGCCCTTAACACCAAGACCCCCTTCAGGCTCAGACAGAAATCCTCATGTAACAAAGGACCCCTACTGGTGACTGAGTGTACAAAGGCACTTGGTCCCAAACCCTGCTGGTTGATATCTCTGCAGTGCTCTAAACAGAGGCCTCGCAGCTTTAAAGGTGAATCAGTTCAGCTCTGTTTGGTTTTACCAACTGCAGGTTGTCAGTGGTCATTTAATGAATCAGAAAAGTTGCATCAGTCGCAATCTCTGCAGTATGCACCCTAACCAGCGATTATACCTCAATAGTCACATAAAATGATAGCCCTAAATGCAGGTTCATTGTCTTATTAAGGGGACAGCTAAGGCTCAGGTTTATGTTATTGTCCTGTGTGTGAGCAGCACTTCTCTGCTTTCACTAATGGACTAGCAGCAGCACAGCTGACTGAGATGGTTGTGTTTAGGATGGTGCTCGGATGGTTAGGGGAGCTGGTCCTGGTACCGTGCCCACATTCTCACTAGCTGTGCTTCCCCTTGTTCTTGCTTTAATGTACCATATCTCCGCTGTGGTTAATTCATTAACTCTCATTACTCTGCTGCTGCACAGGCTGCGTGGTTGTTTAACCACATTTCATACACATTCGAATGAATAATCACCGAAAATAAATTAAATAAGCAACTACAATCTCAGGAGGGAGAGACTAGGGAGAGGACCTTAGTCTGTAAAGGCCGGGTGTTCTTTTCTCTGTTAGGGTTGTCTTCCGGAATTAGAATCTTTAAGGGAAGACAGGGTATCATATCTGCTTTCTCACTCACCTGTGACAGTTCCTGTTGCTCATTCCTGTTGCTCAACATTATTGCTGAATATGCCCAGCAGTTTGCCTTGATTACCTTAACTGTAAATGCCCCTGTTATCCTTCAAAGAATACCAGTCTACCAGGTTTGGTCTACAAGCTGTATAATATACAGAATCCATTTTAGACACAAGGCTCAGAACACAGCCCAGCACAGTTGAGCTTTGTCACACTGCATCTCAGAATAAAAGATGCTGAGAAGTCTTAGAAAAAAAGGCAAGGAATCAATGAAAGCCCAAGCGTTTCAATTTGTGCCAGGCTACAAAAACCTGTTATCTGTGTCCTAATGGACCTGCTGGAAATTGCCTCTGGTGTGAATGATTTCTATGCCTTTGTTTTGAAATACAAACTTTAAAGTGAAAAAAAAAAGACATGGATGCGAAGCAAACAAACTAGCATGTACAGTTGAACATAGACACAGACGCACTCACTGGCCGCAGCCTTTCACATGTAAAATAGGTAATTAATCATTGTTTCCATGGCCAGTGTCTAAAGCTTTAATAACTGCATGGAGCGCAGAATGATTGACAGCAGCTTAACAAACTCATATGACCTGCTTGAGTAAGTATGTATACATTTTTTGCATGACAATAATGCTGTTGCCTGTGACATTAACAAGACATGACACGTTTTCTTTTTTTCACCTATGAGTCAGCCACATGATTCTATCAACACAGTGTAACGCTGAGGGCATCCTCTAACAGAATTACATCACAGCTGTTTCCCTCAAGCTCTGTGTCAAATTGTCCATTGTTGTGTTAGCAATAGGACTGTCATCACAACTGGTGCTCGGAGCCTCGCGGAATCCAGGAATCCCACATGAAGAAGGCTGACCCTCGGCCACAAAGCACAGGCTGCTCCTCAGGTCGGAACACTAATTAAACGTTCTGGCATAATTAAGGCTTGCACCAGACAGAAGGACACTCAGTCACTGTCCCGAATGAAAGCAACTGTTTCACCGCTTGCCAAGAGCCTCCAGCACTGAAACGGCAAATGGTTAGCCACTGCTAACTGTTCACCAACACACTAGTGCAGCATTAGTCACCCATCCTTGTGCTCTACTGGCCACTGTAGTGTGCGTGTGTAGCCTGTGAGCTGTTCCTCACAGGTTAACCCACCGCTAACCAGCCCCTGATTTGCCCGCTAACCTCATCAGACTAATGTGATTATGGCTCATGATGAGATCGTTTGGTGCTTTATGGTGCTGTCCTCCGCCAGGTGAGCTGACACATGGCTGTGTGGGTTTATGGGAGCACTGCAGGTCTCTCTAGCAATACTGGCCTGTGATTGACTGCAGTTAATGAAAACGTTTATGGCTGCCTTGCCATCACACAGAGGGTGAGAGAGAGAGAGAGAGAGTGAAAGAGAGAAAGACTATCCTTTCCAGAACACCTGAGCTTAGTAATGGATGTTCAATAAGTGATAAGTGTTCTTTGAAACTAAATGTTGATAAACTACACATGCATATGTTAGAACCTTACGTCATTTAGAGCATACCATTAGTGAATTCTAAATAATTAATGAATAGGTGAAAAGTAGGGCAATTCCAAGGTAAATCTGAGCCATGGCTAAATAATGCTCCGCTGGCATGTGATTTCCTTCAGACAGTCACAGATCAATCAGGCCTTAGTGCATTGAGAGAATGCGGTGAACAACAGCCCCTGATTGATGAAGCTAGAGAGCGCAGGGAACCCGCGCAAGTATTTAATTTCACTACTCACTGTATGCAGTCCAGAAAGCTAATCGATACGGCATCCATAATAAAACCACTTGATAGACGAGCCAGAGGCTGGTGTACAACTCAGCTGGAATATAATTAGTCTTTCCAGTCTGGTTTTCTAATTAGATACATAGTGCTAAAGTTCAAGAAGAATTTTGATGTACTGTGCCCACCGTCGCTAGTATGATTATGCCATTGGCTTTACATATGGGAAATAAATTAGGCAGTGCATCTGACGAAAACGGCCTTGTCTCTCAACACAGGTGTCATTATCCTACATCAACATGATTGTCAATTTCATCGTCACCACCATGACTATTCTCCTCCTCATCATGCTAATCATTATCACCATCACCATTATTACATGGGCTGCCATCACCTTCCATTTTGTCTCTTCCCCAGCTCTTTTTTTGTTTCTCTCTCTCTCTCACACACACACACACAGACACACACACACACACAGGGGTGTCACCCTCTTTATGACAGTGGTTCATCTCTCTGCTGATCCACTTTAGGGCAGCGAAGAGGGGCATTAATCTGCCACTCTCTGCCATCTGCTAAAGATGAATGATTAATCTACGCCTGATTCCAAAGCCATGCGCTATGGTGCACTGATATGACCACAGCCTCTGTGTCGCTCAAGGCCACTGTAGGAATACGAATGCCTTCATTGCCATTGTACATGTACAACAAGATTCAGTGTGCAGTACCAAGCTGCATAGGAGGAATTACATATAAAATATACAATTTAAAAAAGTGAAAAGGGTAAACAGGTATTTGAAATGAAGGAAAGCAATATGCATTTCGTGTGTGTGCATGGGTCCCGTCCTGAGATGTCTCTGGACGTAAAACTGAGCATTCCCTCTTGTATCAGTGAACAGTTTTGTGTAAAACATTAGCAGCAATGCAGTATATAATATGCAGTTTAAGTGGAAACATGACGATGGCTCTCTGGGTGCAGTTGATGACCTGCTGCGGAGCTTGTCTCTGCAAGCTGGTGTGCCACGGCGAGATGCAATACGTGAGGATGTTCTCAATACTACAGCAGTAGCAGCTGACAAGCAGGTCCTTTCTAAGGTTTACTTTCTTTAGCGACCTCATAAAGTAGGGCCGTTGTTCTGCCTTCTTTAACAGTGCTGTGGTTTTTGGCAGCCCATGATACATCCTCCGACATGTGGACGCTCAGGAACTTCAAGCTTGACACTCTTGTCTCCATTGATGAAAACTGGAGTGTGTCCACCACCTCTTTTCCTGAAGCCGCTGATAAGCTGGTCTTACTGGTGTTAAGAGATAAGCTATTGTCTGAGCCAGACTCATCGTTATCTGAGACCAACCTTATTGCTGTTGTATCGTCCGCATACGTAATTATGATGTTTGCACTGTGGACAGGAACACAGTCGTTAATGTAAAGGAGGGGGCTCAGAACGCAGCCCTGAAGAACACTAGTGTTCAGTATTAGAGAAGAGGAATGATGTGTTCCCATGATCCAGGTGCAGAGGTGTTGGTTGGGGCCAAAGTCTTGGAGCTTGGAGACCAGTTTGTTGGGGATTATTGTACTGAGTGCTGCCCTGTAGTCAAAGAACATCATCCGGACATATGTATCTGGGTGTTCAAGGTGGGGTAGAGTAGTGTGAAGGTTATGCGTACTGGTGGGGATCAAGGGTGGCTGGATTGTGGATTGTGGATTGTGGATATGTGTTCCAGTCTCTCAAATCCACTTTATGACGATCGAGGTGAGTGCAACTGGACAGGAGTCACTGAGGCTCTTAGTGGCTGATTTCTTTGGAACTGGAACAGTGGTGTCTGTCTTAAAGCATTTGGAGACAGCAGCCTGTGACATGTTGAAAAAGCTGGTGAATACCTCTGCTATTTGGGCAGCACAGCACAGCCTTTCAGCAGTAGTCCAGGCATTCCATCAGGGCCTGCTGCTTTGCTGGAGTTCCCCCCGCAGGACACTCATCTTAGGTGTTGTGTGTGTAGTGTAAATTGTGGGTCTGATGCTGTGGGCGGTGCTCTGCTTGTTGTTTCCTTCTTATTGTTGTAAAAGCCGCAAAGAATCTGTTGTACTGTTACTGCAACGAAAATCTATAAGGGACTGGGTGTCTTGCCATCCACGCCGGAGATTGTTACCTGTGAAGTGGTCCTCGATCTTTTAGCACATTGGCTATGAGTGTATAACTGTATGTGTGTTTGTCGGTTTGTATGTACAGTGGTACATTGGGAGGGATTAAGTATGAGGTATCCATCATAAGTCACCAAGAGTTCCATGTATTTGCCTGGGCCTCTTACACTACAATCCAGACAACACAGGCAACACAGAAACACACACACAGACCCAAACACACACACACACACACAAACACACACACACAAATACTGCCCCTCCTTTTGTCCCATCCCTGGTCACAATAACAAGATCCTTGGAGGGAAAACAAGATCCTCTCCCTCCATCTCTCTCTCTCTCTCTCTCTCTCTCTCTCTCTCTCTCTCTCTCTCTCTCTCTCTCTCTCTCTCTCTCTCTCTCTCTCTCTCTCTCTCTCTCTCTCTCTCTCTCTCTCTATCCAGTATCTCTGGCACCTGCTCTATCTCCTCTAATCCCACCAACCTCGTCTAAGGAGACCTACATAAATACCTTCACTTTTACTAGTTCCGTCTCTATTTGCCGTCAATCCGTCATACAGCAATGAAGCAATCCAAACCAGCAGATGCAGAATGGAAAGAGACTGACGGGGAAGAGGAGGGGCACTGCCTTTTCCCTTAGAAATGTAATTATGGTCCCAGTGACAGGAAATATGTAGGTAAACCAATGTCACCACGCTTGTAACAAAAATCTCAATGGCTTGTCCCCGCAGGGCAAACAAAGCTCAGTCTCTGAGGACTGAACTAATTTCAGCAGGCAATACCAAAGCCCATTTAGCAGCTGTTGAGATTGTGACTGCTTCAGATGGGCGCAAGCTGCTGTGTGTGCACCCCATTGGAACAGCAGTGACAGGTTCAAGCCAACCAAACACCTTATACCTTGCTCATGCCTCAGAAACCACAGCATACTTCATCAACAAACAAGACCTATGTAGCATATTTCTGACAAAAAACTGTCAGGGCAGGTTTGTTTTGAAACATGATCTTGTGGCATATGGTATGTGAGAGTGACACACACACACACACACACACACACACACACACACACACACACACACACACACACAGAGAGAGAGAGAGAGAGAGAGAGAGAACCAGAGACACAAATTCAGCATGTTTACAGCTGCCCTGCTTTTTCCCCTGTCCCCCTGAATAATAAGTGGGTCAGGTCTAATGAGTTAGCTGAACGGTTACTTAAAGGAGGCAGGGAGCTACGGAACACCAATATGACACCAACCAACCTCTTCGCAGCAGTCCCACACTGCCTTCTAAATCAAGTCTCAAAACATCCCATCCTTTCTTTCTTCCCTTCTAATCTCTTTAAGGATGGACACAGGGGTAGACTGAGTCTCAGCACTCACTCTACGCCCTCCTTTCATTGGCTGCACATATTTCAGTGGAAGACGGCTTTGAACCTGAGCAACATCTAGATTTTGATAATTCATGACACTCAGCTCCCTCCCTTTTGTTATTTTGGAAACCAAAAGAGAGATAGAGGCGTACCAGAGAGAGAGACAAGTCTCTTAGAGGAATTTTTTGTCTTTTTTTTTAACACAATATCGCTCCCCTACTCTGCAATAACACACCCACCCTCCAAGCTCTTTTCCTCAACATATTTGCACACACACACACACACACACACACACACAAAGACACTCACACGGTTCTGCTCTTAATCACATGAATGGCAGCCCTCAACAAAACAAACAACTGTTAGAGGGACAAAGGGCTGGTGACAGCCGTGCTGATCAGATTTGCGCTGGTGATTGCTCCGTAATGGCAGTGTTGTAACGATAACCGGGCAGACGGGGAGAGAGAAAGATAGAGAGAGTCAGAGATGGAGAAAGAGAGAGACAGCTAATTTGTTCCTATCCTCCAGTCTCCGGTGACCCATCAAGACACGCGTGAAAGCACGGCACCAATAAATGGCTCACAAAGACAATTCCCATATACTGCCCCCCCCCCCCCACATGCCCCTATGGTCCTGTGTCCTGTCCCAGTCAACAGCACAAGTGCTCTATTTAAAAACAGCATGCCATCAACTATTCAACATGCAGCCCTCCCACAGACTGACATCTCATAAACAAACAATGAAACAATGGAAAAAAGACAATAATGGGCATTTCAATCAATCACTCAGTCTGTCAAATAAATATGAATATGATTTTTTTTTTTTTTTTAGAACAAACATGTCTATCTCTGTGTTCACGTGAAGACGATCCACTGGCACATCCAACAGCAGTGATGCAAGTGCATGTGTGTCTGTATCAATGGACCAAAGTGGAGAAATGGCTTAAAAATAAGACTCAGAATTTCTTTCACAATACCTTTCTGTGTTTGTCCTTCTTCCATATTCTCCTCCATTGTGGCTTGGCTTGCTTCTGAAGCTGCTGTGCTCGTACACTGTTTAACAAAGCCCTCGGTAAGACGGTTAAACCTCCGTGTGTCAGAGCGAGAGGGTGTGTGTCAGTGTGTGTGTGTGCCTGAGTGTGCACACGCTGATTTTTTTTCCTGAAATCTGGTGCGCTGTGGACTAGTGACTTGAGGGAAGTCCTCTCTCTGTTTTGCTCCCTATCTCTCTTTCTATCTCTGCGTCTCACGGACAGACCCCCACCTCTCTGTATCCCTCTCTCTCTCTCCCCCTCTCTGTCTCTTTCTCTCTCTCTCTCTGTCTCTTTCTCTCTCAGCCCTGTCAGCCCAGGCTTTGCGCGTTCCCACTGATCTCTCTGAATCCGTTCGTCCGTGAAGATTACCGAGCTCCTCTCAATTGTTGGCCATCGCAAGAGAAAGCGCAACCGACAACAATGCAGAGGCGCATGTAAGTGCCAGAGTAATTACACACAGACAGACACACACACACACACACACACACACACACACACACACAAACACTCACACACACACACACACACCCCCACACACACACACACCCACACACACACACACACACACACACACACCCACACCCACACACCCACACACGCGCGCGTGCAAAAGTTCCCTCCTTCCCCAGTTTCTATGCCCCAAGGGAGACCGGGCAATTAGTGCTCTATTCACAATGATGGGTGTCAAGGAAGACTGAGTGAGAGAGGAGAGGGGGACAGAGAGAGGGCATGAGTGCTGTGCTGGTGGACAGGGCAGGGCAGGTGTTATCACGCAGAGAGGGCTTTATGTTGAGAGGTATGGATGCTCTCTACTGAAGAGAGCCTGCTGCACTCTGAACAGATGGAGGGGGGTGGACCACTGGACCCTCTCCCCAACAGTCACCCCCACCCCCCAACACGCGCACACACACACACACACACACACACACACACACACACACACACACACACACACACACACACTCGCACACACACGCACACACACGCACACACACACTACCGCTCCCCCTCCCCCTCCCCCAGACAGAGTGAAAAAGCCCATTAGCCCCTGGGTAATATGGGCTACAGCCGTAGCTCAACAAAGCACAGAGAAGAGGGGTTTTTAATGTCATTATGAAATGAAATTAAGGTTTGAGCTATGATCGGCAGATCCCACACCTCACTGGTGTGAAGTAAATGGGCGTGGTGAAGACAGGGAGGGGTCTCTCCTGCATTTCACAGTGCGCTCACGAATGGCAGTGTTTCGGTGAAGAAGATAACTCTACTTGGCAGGTCATTACTGTATCCCTGTAGGGCGTGTGTGTGTGAGTGTGTGTGTGTGTACGTGTGTGTATGTGTGTGTGTGTGTGTGTGTGTGTGTGTGTGTGTGTGGATGTGTGTGTCAGCACCACACCCTAAATACATAAAGATCCAGTAGTCTCTTAATCTGTGTTTAAAGATTAGACTGAAGATGTAAATCATGATCAACAATATCTAGATTCATTCTGTTGATATGCTATAATTAAATGAATATATAATATTAATTAATGTGCTGCACCTAAACACTACGTTCACACTAAAACACACTAGAGAATATGTTCAGAATTAATTTACATTCAATACTAAATGTCCTGTTATTTTGTTGCATGTCCTATTGGTGGCAGATAAGGGGTGAAAGACAAGATGGGGAAGTGAGAGAGTGAGAGATCAAATGCAATCATGTATATACAGTATGTGTGTGTGAGAGAGAGAGAGAAGAAGAGGAGAAACCACTGGATGTGAGAGTCCGTGTGACACTGACACACCTAGAGAGGGAGACACATATATTGGCTAACTCGGTGGTATTACCTGCACATGTGTGTGGGTTAACAAAACATTTTTATCTGCAATATTGAGAAATGAGTGTGTGATTGTAAGAGTGTGTGAGTGTGGAGTAACATGTACAGTATGTTTGTGTGTGTTTGAGTGAGGAGTAACATGTATGTTTGTGTGTGTTTGAGTGAGGGGTAACATGTGTGTTTGTGTGTGTTTGAGTGATGAATCGTACAGAGCACAGGCGCAGCTGGCAGACACATCCTCAGTGCATACAGCAGCCCTTAGAACCTAGCAACAGAGCAGTCCAGAGAGGAGCGCGGCTGAGATGCCATGATTGGATACAGACAGAGGGATGCATTAACTATGCAACAGTTGCATTACACAAGGCAAGGAGAAGGAGAAGAAGAAGAATGATGATAATGAAGAAGAAAAAGATGATGAAGATGATACAAATGATGATGTAGAGGAAGAAGAAAAGGATGTAGAGGCAAGGCTCCGCTCACACTAGAGACTATGGGGGATGGGATGAAACCTTGAGCTAGACTTACAGCAGTCCTGCATGCATGGTGCAGACATTAGACCTGCTGTAAAACAGTTGTGGTGGACTGGCCTGTGGGGTGTCACCAGAAGGGTTATGTGTCACTAGAAGGATTATGTGTCACTAGAAGGGTTATGCGACGGATGTTAAGTATGACCATGCAGGTCCAAAAGCAGTCTAGATTCTTATATACTCAGCTTTCACTGATGGATCCCCTTGATCAACTTTCATATAGTATAAAGAATGTGCTGATTTCCCTCGTATAAAACATTTGAAGACCATCACCATAACCATTAAGAACATATACGCATATTAGGCAGCCGAGCTCTGCCCACTCACATTGTCTCTTTTCTTCCCCTCCTAGTCTAGACGGCCTGCGCTGTGGGATGCTGCTGTAGTCTCTCCACCTGATCTACCCTCTCCCCACATCTACCCATCTCCACACTGTCATGCATTAATTCTACCCCACTCATGATACATCTACATACTCTGTGCCAGCCTATTTATCACATTGTAAATAAATGCCACCATCGACATCGTTTTCAGTTTCATTGCTCTACTTATCTGAATAGTAACCTCACGAGCACACTCTATACCCACTAAGCTGTTCTACAATACTTGAATGCTCTCCCCCTACCTTATCCACTAGTCATTTTGTATGCATCATGTATATACCATCTTATGTTTGTATCTATCGTGTACATTTGCCACATGCATGCTAGCATAATCTTCCTGATATGTGTATGAATTCATCTGCCATGTTTGTTATTCCCTAAGCCCCCCCCTCCACCCTTCTATCTCTACCCAGCCAGCTCCAAGCATGCGGGCCCTCCCCTTTTGGACCGAGGTTCTGCTCAAAGTTTCTTCCTGTTCCTAGCAACACCTCTTAGGAACAGAGACATTTTATTCTATGTATACTGTAAGTAAAGATTGACCCAGTGCTGACATTGTATGCAGACAAGATCTTACAGAACCCCTGGGAATACCCACCAGCTCCGAAAAGTAAACAATTTCTTTATGTTTGTGTGTTGTAAGAAATGAAGGAGTCCTCGAGGTCCAAATAAGATTCAAGCTTTTAATCCAATAATGCGCAGTAACAGAGTACACGAAATACTTCGGATTCAACGGCGTCAGAATGAATACCGTAACAACGTAAAACACCACACTTATATACAATCAATTCATGAATATTTACAAACTCATAGAGAAAAGGGGATGGCTTGGTTTACCCTCTGTATATTAATTATATCTGTGGTTTTAATGCATACTAATGAAGTTCTAGAGAGTTCTCTTTGTGAATAAGATTCTGGCGACCATTTGTCTGTTTGGAAGATCAGCGTGTCCTTCTAACAATAGACCTGCTGATTGCGTTTCGATGGCTGCGCGATCAAGATGGCTTTCAGACTGGTTCTCCTCCGGTACCCATTCTATAATTGATGGCCGTCGCTGAGGTGTTAAAGCGGTGCCAGGGTGTGGACCTCTCTTGTTAGCATAAGACACCATTTGTGGCAGAAGTTGGGCTATTTCATTGATATCAAACTTTTACTCCTATTACTTCAGGAATGATTGTATCAATTTCCCACAAGCCCCTCTTTGATGCTCTTGGCCCAGAGCATCACATTAAGGTCTGCTTTTTCAGTCCACATAAGGGGTCCAGTGCCGGTGCAGTCTGCCCTAAGGTTGTCCCCTCTTTGGCCATTAGGGATCTTACCCGCAGTTATGACTCACACCTCAACAACACTGGTGTAACCCCGTCATCCATGGTGTCTTATCATGGTCCTTCTGTAATTTGGTACTAGAATTAAAAAAAAATGTTTTATAAATTTGGCTTGAGTCTGGGAGGAGAACATCTAAAAACCATCATATCCAGCGGGACCGGTCCAACGTAATCCTAGATGTTTTGGCAATCTGTTGTTTCAGGACATAGCATAGGCAATATAGCATCAAACTCTGTAATACTATCAGGATAATGCATAGACATACGGCTGCCTTGAATGTGATTTCCCAGAGCCAACCAGAGAGAGCGATACCCATGTCTCCATCATGCATTTGACTTATCAGACCCTTGTCCTTGTCTTCTAATTCTTTCTGCATCTTGACAATGTGGCTATCCTTCCTCTGCATCAAAGACATGAGCATACTATCTAACTGAGGCAAGTCATACTTAAATTCTGGGATTTCTTCGACATATCCTAACTGTTCTTCTGCGTCAACATACAAGTTCTGCTGACTAGTGTTTACATAAGGAAACTGATAGTTTCCGACTGACCAGGTTGAATTAGGCGTAATACAAAAGGAGGTAGAATTGATGGGACAGATTGTCTCATTACCATGAGTGAATACAGAAAAATGATCATGTGTGGTTGTGATACAGGCCTGGTTATCCAGTACTACTACCTTTGTGAAATTATTGTGAAGGTGGGTTAGCTGAACATCACAGGCTACATAATCAGATTGGGGGGTTCCACACAATGGTTGCTTTCCCATTGCATCACATTCACAAGCAAACCCAAACGGTGTGTGTTCACAACACTCAGTGTCCAGACTCCGCCACTCCCCAGACTTCAATTGTGTGATGAATTTGGGGAGGTCTTTTCTTTCCTTTAAGACGTTTTCCTGCAGTACTCCTAGACTTTCCACTTTCATCAGCCTTTCAAATACTTGTTCTGACTGAAAGATCGGGACAGACACAGTGAGGAGCATAGCATACATTTGTCTCATAAAGCACCCAAATCGATCAAAACTATTCCCGGCAGAGCAAGCCCATGATTTGTCCTGTGGATTGTTAATCACGGTTTCGTTCCACCATCTCAAGATCTGAATAGGTGGAGTTCTGTTGGAGGGTTTTGATGGGCGTCCCCCATTACGAGTGAATGGAAGGTTTATTCCCTCCATCAGGGGGCCATAATCCAGTGGGCTGTAAAATCCAGCAGGAAGGGGATGTGAGGAGATTCTGGCCATTTGTAGGAGGTAACTATATGGAAGGGGTAGTTTGCATTTGCCCAGCATATTCATGAATACCTCCAGATTCCCGGAAGTGGTGTTAAAACAGTCCTTCAACCCAAACCACTTCATCATGACCTCCTCGGTGAACAAAGATGTTGGGACTTTTCCTGCCAAAATTTGCTCTAGAATCTGTGAAATGCCTTGGTATTTAATAGAGGCAAATTGTGCACAGTATAATTCCTTTTGAACAGTGTTGAAAGCGTCTTTGTAACGATGGTTGAGTATTGATAGTGTAGATGCGATGGTGTGTATGTCCTGTATAGTCTCTCTCTCTTCTTGTAACCCTTCCTGTAGGTAAGCATCTGTCTGAACAACCTGTTCACCTACGAGGGCCTTAAGTTTGAGTTCGTTCTTCTTTAGTTCCTGGGCAGTTATCCAATTTGATAGTCCTAATCCTGTTCCAGTGGCTCCAAGCAAACCATCCATAAACCCCAGTAACTTCCGTCGTCCGGGGAGTCCTTTTGGATGGCCTGTTGGACGTTTATCCATAGGCTGGTTAGTGGATGAACCGGTTGCCACAGCTCCATGATATCTCAGAAATGCTGTGGTCAGGAGATCTTTGTACATTTCGGTTCCACTTGCTCCTTTGCATCTCTCATCCACATCGGGAGACCATGCAGTCAGGTTCACCAGGACCGGAATATGGACCCACTGGATGTTGTTAATCAGCACTCCAGGATACGGTTTCGTCACTACCCCGGACTGGGGTGCTGGTTGTAGATCAGGACACTCCCGCAACCATGCCACTGGAAGGAACACTGCCAGGATCCACTGCCACATATCCTCCTCGGTTTTTTTTTTTTTTTTTTTTTTTTTTTTTTTTTTGGTTCTGAAAGTGAATTAGAGAGAAGGATTAGATCCCCCCCCCCTTTTTTATGTAGAATATAACACAACATTGAATACATGTATGACAAGACACTATAAACACTAAGTTACAAATCATGTAACATAAAACACAACATTGAATACATGTATGACAAGACAGTATATACACCTAGTTACTAGAACTACTCCGGTGTTGGACATTTGTTCTCAGGTGTCTTGTATGCTTTTAACTGGTCAATGTGGAACCATTTCTTCATAGGTTTCCTGTTCTTCCCTTTATAGTCAACCTTGTAAACAGAATCTCCACATTTGTCAATAACAGTGTATGGTCCACTCCAATTAGCTGTCCAGGGTCCCGTATGATGGTAGTTTTTGACCATGACCTCTGTTCCCAGTTCAAAGGTCTGTTCGTTTACAGTTTTATCATAATACATCTTGTTGTATTTCTGGTTTGACCCAATCTGTTGAGCTGCTTGATGGTACATAGTTGGTAGAGAAGAGCATAAGTTCTTAAAGAATGTTTCCGCTGTCCAACCTTCCACCATGGGTTTTGGGACCTCTAGTAAGAGGTGTTCTGGCATTCTCATTTTTCGGCCAGTCATCAATTCATGAGGGCTGTACCCTGTGCTCTTGTGGACGATACCTCTTACAGACATCAGAATGCTGGGGAGGTTCTGAGCCCAGTTAGGGCCATTCTCTAGCACCATTTTCTTTAGGGCTGTCTTCAGTGTCCTATTAGTGCGCTCTACACTTCCTGAAGACTGTGGGTGGTGTGCTATGTGAAGACGATGTTTTATACCTAAAAGTTTTGTTAGGTCTGTGTGGATTTTTCCGGTGAAATGAGTCCCTCTGTCACTTTCTAAGCTCAGCGGTAGACCCCATCTGCAATAAATGTGTTCCCAAAGTACCCGTGCAGTGGCAGAAGCTGTATCAGACTTGATTGGAAATGTCTCTATCCATTTACTGAATGTGTCTATCACAACCAAAATGTACCTGTATCCACCTTTTGCTGCTGGGAGTGGGCCTACATAATCAATTTGTAAATTTGTCCAGGGACCTTCGGCTAAACATGTAGGCCTCAAACATCCTTTTCGTTTGACACTAGAAGGATTCATTTGAGCACATGTCAAACAGTTCATACAGTGGTCTTGAATGTGTTTGTCAACATCTGGCCACCAAAACATGCTCCTTAATCTGTCTTTAACTTTAGCCACACCTAAGTGTCCCCCCTGGTTGTGGATGTAATATAAAATGTCATTCCGCAACCCTACTGGTGGTACCCACACTGTGTTGTCATTTGCTGTATACAACAGTATATTGTCATGTGTTGTCAAGTGTGCATCATAATGGGCAAAAGGTCCTTCTGAAATTGTTTTCCCTTGTTGTTTGAGCATGATTACTTCCTTGAGAAGCGGATCACTCTGTTGGGCACTTTTCAAATCTACTGGTTCTCTCACATTTATGACTGCAACTGGTTTAATCCCTTCATCCACCGGAAGTGTCATACCTTCAACCGCTGCTGTCTTTGCTAACTCGTCGACTATAAGATTGCCATCTCCATGTTTGCATGTCCCCTTCTTCTGGTGGGCTTTAACTTTCAGTAAAGCTAGTTTGTGTTGGCTGGACTTGGCTGCTGACCACAATGATTGTATGGGACCACAATGAATAAGTGGCTGACCATCAGCACTCGTAAACCCTCTTTTCTGCCAAATAGGTAAGTATTCTGTTAATGAGTTAACTACAAATGCGGAATCAGAGTGGATGTTTAGGTCTCTATCCTGAAGAACTTGCAATGTCTGTAGTACTGCTGTAATTTCTGCTTTCTGTGCTGAGAAATGAGGCGGACATTTATACAGAAAATCACCTATCTCTGAATGGATAGCAAAACCTGTGTGGTACTGACCATCTTGCCAATATCTTGACCCATCAACATAAATATCCATGGCCCCCTCAATGGGCCGAACTTCAAAAACACTGTCATGAGGTGGGGTAGGTTCATGTTCACATGTGTGTGGTACACCTTCGTATATGAGCGTTCGTGGTAACATGGAATTGGGTCTGTATTCTGTTTTCAAGTTTTTTGCACCTAAGTGTAATGTCCATCTGGCCAGCCTTGTATTAGAAACACCTTTAACTTTGCCATTCAAAAGAAGCGTAAGGGGTGTGTGTGGGGTATGGAGTGTTACCTCATTGAACCCATAAATATATTCAAAATGTGACATTGCCCAGTGTACTGCCAACAGATGTCTGGTACATGAATCAAACGCCTTTTCAACTGGGGAGAGAACTCGGGATGCATAGGCAATCGGACGCAAGCTTCCCTGTACTTCCTGAAGTAATACCGCTGACAGAGCTTCCTCTGTCGCCGCTGTCTGCAGAATGAATGGCTGTGACCTGTCTGGATTACGCAGTGCTGGTGCTGCCATTAAGGATGCTTTCAATTTCTCAAAAGCTGTTTGATGTTCTGGGCCCCAATCTAGGGAGTCATTTTTTCTCTTTTTCCCTGTGAGGAGAGAATTCAGTGGTTTTGCAATGTCTGCAAACCCTTCAATGAAGTCACGGCAAAATCCCACAATTCCTAAAAAGGATCTTAATGCTGTCACCGATACTGGGACAGGTAGTCTTTGTATGGTTTCCACCTTGTGTGGATCAGGTGTACGCCCCCCTTTGCTAACTTTGATGCCAAGGTATGTAACCTCTGATTTAAGCAACTGAGCTTTCTTAGGATTCAGTTTCAGTCCTGCCCCTTCCAGCAGCTGTAATAATTCTGAAAGTAAGATTAAGTGTTCCTCTTGAGTAGAGGTCTGTAGAAGCAAATCATCGACATAAACAATAAGACACTCTGGTCTAGAGAAAGGTTCTACTATCGTAGCCAGACACTGATGGAACAGAGTTGGTGAATTTGCAAAACCTTGTGGTAGCACGTTCCAGGTGTACTGCGTATTCTTAAATTTGAAGGCAAATTTGTATTGACACTCAGGATGTAGTGGTATGGACCAGAAGCCATTAGATACATCAAGGGCAGAATAAAAACTTGCTTCTGGTAGGAGAGATGCCAATACGTCAGGAGTTGAAGCTACCACAGGGGCACATGCTGGTGTACATTTATTCAGTTCCCTGTAGTCTATACACAATCTCCATGAGCCGTCTGGTTTGCGGACAGGCCATATTGGAGAGAGTGAGGGAGAAAGACAAGGCCTAATGACACCTTGCTCCAAGAGGGAATCCACAGTACGCTGAATGTATGGGCTAGCCTCCTCTGGGTAGTTGTATTGTCTGAGTGAAGGTGGGTCACGCCCTTCTACCGTCACTTCCATAACCCTAGGATCAACACGGCCACAATCATGTTTACTTTGAGCAAAAACTCCCATATGCTGGGTCAACAAATCGGCCAGTTCTGAATTTTCTACAGACAACAGTGCATCCAGGTCATAATCCTCCGTTTTTTTTATTGCGTGCACTGCATGCACATCAGAAATTTGCACAACATCACCACTAGTCTGGCTGTTACGCCAGATACAGCTATTGCCATAATCTATGATGTAGCCACGTTTTTTCATAATGTCTGAACCCAAGATATTACGACCGTCACCAGTTTGGCTGAGCCAAGCCTTGTCTTTGAACCTGTCGTGTCCAATCTGAAAAACCATTTGATCTGTTTGTGAAGCCAAGGAAATTGTACCATCAAAACCTTCCAGTGTGATTGTGTTTTTGTCTGTATGTGTTAGTTTATCTGCATGAAGAATTGTTAATGAAGCACCCGAATCTACTAACCAATCATTGCATCGGCCTCCAACAGCAACGTTTACAATTGGTCTACCATAGCTGTCTCGTGACAGAGGTGCTACATGTATTACAGAGGCCTGTGATCCCTATGGTGAAAAGGACACAGACTTAGGGTCTGGTTTGGTCAATGCCACCCGCAGTTCACCATTTTCTTTGCTCAGTTTGTCCATAGCTGCCTGCATGTCACTCAATTTCTTATTGACCTCAGAATAAGGAGATGGCCGAGGGCCTGTTCTCCTAACATTAGCCCAACAATCTCTGGCAATGTGCCCTTCCTTGTTGCATGAATAACAGACTATGGGCTCATCAGGGTTGTACGGGGGCGGTCTGTGAGTGTTCTCTCTTTCTCTGGGCCGATATCCCTCATTCTTCCACACATTTCTCTGTTGAGAAAACTTACTTTCTATAGCAGCAACTGGGTGGGGTTTCTTAGCATTAGTCTGATTATTATAAAACTGTGTCATTTTATAAATGATGGCGCTGTACTCTGAAACATGTGTGACAAACATATCTATGGCGGCACGAGTTTGAGGATCACATTTGGTTATCAAAGCGGATTTAAAGACCACATCCTCAGTTGTGATGTCAGGAAACCCGCTGTAGGTTTTAAAAGCATCCATTAATCTATCCGCAAACGCTACAGGGTGTTCACCCTTTTTCATCGTGACTTCAGCTAATTTTTCTGGGTTGACAGATACTATTCCCAAAACCTCTAAAAATGTTTTCTTCCTCTCCTGAGCATTAGCCATTCTAGTCTTCACTTTGTCTGATAGGGCTCTGGATAATGTGGACGGAAGACACATGCACAACACAACACATGAGTCAAAATCGGTCAATCGATAAATATTCACGCAGTTTTCAAGACTGGTGAGGAACTCTAAAGGATCATGTGTGCCGGGTTGAAATCTCCCTACACCCTTTACCACTGATTCTAACTCTGAGGGGTTAAGGCATTTAACTGTATGTGACATGACCTCCTCTCCACTGGCTCCGGTACGCACAGTCGTGGAGTGGATTGGCGCCATTGGGTATTTCACGGTGGCACTAGAATGTTGGCTCTGACTTTCCTGTAAATCTGAACGTTTTTCCCAACATTCCTCACTTTCTGTGTTATTACTGCTAGTATCACACACCCAGTTTGAGACCGGGCTATCTTTATGCACGCTGGTTTTCATTATGTAATGATATGCAGTCTTTACTTCCTGTAAATCATCTGACAACTTTTCCACTGTCGATTGTAAAATGTTTTTATCAGTCGTAAGAGTTCCCATATCTTTCTGCAACTGAACTTTCTCCATTTTCAAAAGTGTGTCATTAAGTTGAAGATTGTTAAGGCGCGATACAAGTGAAATATTCTCCTTTGCCAACATGTCTCTCTCCGCCTCAACCTCGTCAAACCTCTTATTCGACACTTTATGTGCGGCAAAAAGCCCTTGAAGAGCATTGGCAACTTTGCCTTTTTTGTCTTTTGGCATTTTAGAAAAATTATCGAACCGGGATCCAGCCCACTCATAAGGCGTATCCTCCGCGTTCTCTATCCCGTCATACATCCCCTGTGAGCCGTGTTTTGCGATGTATTTAACAATAAAATCTTCCATTCTGAACACCCAACAACAACAACAAGCTCGTTTTAATATCAGTATATCAGTATGTCACTGACTGGATAGGCTATGCAGTATCTGTCCAAACAACAAAATAGCCTATTTTAACAGTCACCTAGGCCTACGTCCACAATTTAAATTCAAAGTATTAATATGTCTCGTTACGTCGGACTATGCCACAATTCGTCGGGCTGACCACACTTCTTCGGGTCGTTCTAAACACAATTTCACAATTTCAAACTCGTCAGTACATCGACTAATAATACTGCCACTGTCCGTCGGGCACAACACAGTACTTCGTGTAAAATTCCCTCTGGCCACAGTACTTCGGGCCTAACCACACTACTTCGGGTTTTCAATTACTTGTTTCAGTTACTTACTACGTTTTGCAGTCTGGGTTTCAATGTTTCAGTTACTTTAGAAACGTATTCTGATACAATTCTACTACCACACTACTTCGGGTTGATTCAGTTACTTTAGAATCGTTTAGAAACAAAATTGCACAGAGCTAACCCACAACTGGACACCTCCTGCTTATTAACGGAACAAAATACATGAAACAGATTATACCTCTTCTTAAACCTCCTTCCTAGGTTGTTTTTAAACGTGCAGATTTCCTGAAACAGCAGAAAAATAGTAGATTACTCACCTCTTTTTCTTTCCAGAAATTGCAGAATGGGTGGCTCGCCAATTGTAAGAAATGAAGGAGTCCTCGAGGTCCAAATAAGATTCAAGCTTTTAATCCAATAATGCGCAGTAACAGAGTACACGAAATACTTCGGATTCAACGGCGTCAGAATGAATACCGTAACAACGTAAAACACCACACTTATATACAATCAATTCATGAATATTTACAAACTCATAGAGAAAAGGGGATGGCTTGGTTTACCCTCTGTATATTAATTATATCTGTGGTTTTAATGCATACTAATGAAGTTCTAGAGAGTTCTCTTTGTGAATAAGATTCTGGCGACCATTTGTCTGTTTGGAAGATCAGCGTGTCCTTCTAACAATAGACCTGCTGATTGCGTTTCGATGGCTGCGCGATCAAGATGGCTTTCAGACTGGTTCTCCTCCGGTACCCATTCTATAATTGATGGCCGTCGCTGAGGTGTTAAAGCGGTGCCAGGGTGTGGACCTCTCTTGTTAGCATAAGACACCATTTGTGGCAGAAGTTGGGCTATTTCATTGATATCAAACTTTTACTCCTATTACTTCAGGAATGATTGTATCAATTTCCCACAGTGTGAATAACAACACAGAAGTGGATTTCATTACTGCATAAGATGTTACACAGGCTCATTCCATCACACCATTTGTAGACAACATCATGTCAGCTGTATCTAGATGCCAATGAAATAAATAGATTTATGATGTTATGCAAATAAATTCTAGTTACTTACAGTAACCATCGATAGCCACAATACTATATATGCAACCTACCAAAACTACTTATGGAAGTTGCTTTCTAATTAATTACTAATGGCACTTGCTGAAACATAAATTGGACATGATTTACAGAGGTGAAATCCGTGTGTGGTGTTCCAAGTCATTCATCTGTGTGCACTGGTCCATTCTGCTCTGAATGCAATGGCTATTGATCCACGCTACTGCACCCTGGCAAGGCCTCCACCCACCCCCCTCCCCCCGAGAACCCAAACACAATAGATCACGCAGCCATATTAAATGGTGCTCTGTCTTTTTTCGATACTTAATATACAGCCAGTCAAAAATCCATCTGCCAGGGTTTCAGTTACACAGAAAGTAATGGCTGTGGCTTTTCATTTCTTGAAATGCAAAACTCGCTGGTTCCAGAGATGGGGAGTCCTTTGGGGAATGAATCAGATCCAAATGTAAACACACACACACACACACACACACACACACACACACACACACACACACACACACGCACACACACAAACACACAAACACACAAACACACAGAGACATTCAAACAAATGATGGCCCAATTGATTGCTCAATCACAGACTCAGGTATTCATTAATGTTGAAACAAAACTAATAGCTCTACCATGACAACCTGCCACTCCGCTGCTGATTGGTTGAGATGTGTGAGTGTGAGGTAGTGCTGCACTGCTAATGGCACTGCCATGTCTACATTACCCCACTGCATCTACAAGGGCTAACCCTCTACGAGATGCTCCCATTAAGTCATAGTCACAACAAGCAGCAGTCAGCATTCAGATAAAAACACTAAGCATAGCACTTCATTATTTTGTTTGTTAATGTTTGTAGTGTGGTAGAGTGGCTTTTGAAGATACGCTTTTGAAAACATAATGTTAAAATCATAGATTCTGACATTTGGTGCTGACTGGTGGCTGACTTTATTGCAGGGGAAATGATGTCTTCATGCTGGTTTTGACATCTACTAAAGTAAATTAAGGAAACAATAACAACAACATGTAGTCTAAACTATGCATGCACATAATGAATAAGGACCCGCATGCACACACACAGGCAGGCAGGCATGTGATTACAAACTAAACTTCATTCTGCATTATTAATCATCATTAATGTCCTCCTAGATAATTTATCTACTGACGTGATTTTCATTTTTAAACGAGGGCAGACTGAAGTGCCCGTGTGCAGTGTTACTAAAAAGGGTAATACCGCACACTGGACAGTTGGACAGGGCTTCATCTGGAATTAGTTCATGACAGTCATAAGGAGAGAAGCCTGCTTGCTTTGTTATCACAAAATGATTTTCAATACAGCAGAGAATGCTGAGAATCAAACAGATAGTGTGTATGGACATGTGTGCCTCTGTTTATGTGTGTGTGTGTGTGTGTGTGTGTGTGTGTGTGTGTGTGTGTGTATGTCTGTGTATGTGTGTGTGTGTGTGTGTGTGTGGGGGGGGGTGTGGGGGGGTGGTGGTAGAGAAAGCAAACATATTTCAATTTGAACAGACAGTCACATTTTACCATGCAAAAAGAATGTTTGATTGTTTCACTGTGCTCTGATCATAACCTGTAGAGACAACAAATCACCCATCTCTTGTCTACCATCAACACAGATAGCAGTCTGTTCCTTCTTACTTCTCTGGACATGTGTCATGAGATGTGTTCCACTAGAGACATGAGAGAAAGGCGCCTCTGTCACACCTCATGCCATCCCTGTGCTCACACAGGCAGCTCCGGCAGGGTCGTGTCAGCGTCCCAGAGCCTCGCCTACACACATCAAGGCGAAGGAGAACCGCAACCCCCATGGATCTCCACTGCTCAGGCCAGGCAGCCAATGAGAGAGCGGCACTCAGAGGAGCAGTGAAGTGACAGAACTGGGCCTGCACATACATTATAGAGGGCAGAGTAGCGCACTGCCTACAGCCCCCCCCTATGGAGCAACCGCCCAGGGAGGGAAGGCGTTTCTTTCAGTCACTCAGTCACTACCCACCCAAATGCACTTGGGCTCCACTGTACGTGTTTGACATTCAAATAGATATGGCAGGAATATGATGGGACACAGCAGGGGCTGCTTGTGAGGACCATGGCTTTGAGGTGTATGGATAAAGGGTTGGTGGTGACTGGGCCGGCTCCTCAGACTCATCACTACGACTCATTTTCTAAACAGAGAAGAAATATTCTTATCATGCTGCCGAGTTGCAGTTTCCAGGCCATGCCACGAACCAGATCCATTTGTAGCCACTAAACGCCCAGATGTCCGTTACACAGTATTTCACACAAAAATCACCAAAAACAGTCAATGACCGAATGACTTCTTGTAACGAATTTAGATGAACGTATGAATTCAACTCCATCCAGTACATGAATTATACACCACACCGGGGGCAGAATCACACTGAATGCATTTAGTAGAGCAGCTAATGCACAGTTATGATGACTGCCCCTCTGCACCATACAGTATGCCCTACTTTAAGGGCTAGCAGCTGAAACCGTATACCTTCTGGATATTAATTAGACCTGCTTGTGCTCAACTCCGTCCAATAGTGCTTGAAGCAGCTTTATTTCTTCTCATCACCTGAAACCCTCTTAATCCTACATCTTCCATTCTGAGCAGATCAATTTTCACCCTTTTCACTGCAACACACACAAACACAAAGACACGCATACACAAACACACACACAAAGTCTGAGCAAAACAATTATCGGCCAATGAGCTGGTGTGGTGAGGTTTGAAGAGAGCAGCCGTGAGTGGGGTATGCTGGTGGCTATTTCTCTTCGCTCTAGAGAGCAGGGTGAGATCGAGCTCCAGCTGAGCACATCCAGTATCGTCTCCACCACGCCTTCGCCGCTGTGCATAACAGTGATTATTAACAACGATCACAGGCTAACTCAATAGAGTCTCCCCACACCCCCTGCCACCCAACTGCCATTTTGCACCAGCTGACTGTCGGTGCTGAAACATGGAGGCTTTCTGCAACTCATCTGCATTTTCCAGGTATATCTGGCTTCTTCAAGCAACCGGTTTTTGTGTATGTGTAAATGTGTATATGCCCCTGATTACGGTTGATTAAAAGATTTTTAAAAAGGTTTAGAGAGAACCCAGACCAGGTCTCTGACGAGGCTGAGCCCGAATGTGACATAAGACGACAAACACCAGAAGGAGCAATATCTGCATATGGACCCACCTAACCTTAACATGGATGTACCATAGCAAACTGAAGTCTGTCTGTCTGAAGTACGCTTATATCTGAGTCTGACGCCTCAGTCCTCCCTCACTTTCAAATAACAGTGGTAACACCCAATGAGAGGCAGTGGAGTTCATGACCTTGGATGTGAGTGTGAGTAATCATTCATCTCTGAGCCCACATTAACACCCTAGCCATGACAACCGTCTAGCTCTCGTCTGAGGAAGCTGCTGATCAGTCTGCTAATCACCCAGCACAGACATCACTGGTGCTGCCAGCTCTCCTGTGACTGCGCTGTGGTTGTGTTCTCAATCCCAGTTTACAAGCGTTATTTCCTGACGAGTGGATCTGTGCTTAGTCGGAGCTGGACTGAGGGCTTCCTCGCTTGTCCATGCTGTAGAGGAGGCTACATGGCTTGCGACTGGCACGGACGTGAGTCATGCACTGCTGAAGCACTATCTAAGTAGAAGAGAGGATGTGCCCTTGGCTGTGTCTACCCTTTTATCTTGTTCCCTGTTTCAGTGGGGTTTTCTTTTGCACGATTACATCTCATTACACTCCCACAACATTTCAAACGAGGAAGCATTATACATGTCCAGAGGCTCTTTTGCCTTTTTTTTTTACTAAAATCATTCTGCTGACAAAGAAGAGAGTTATGAGTTACCTACATGACAAACTTCTCCCCAAAATGACTTCCTACTTATATCCCTGACAGCTTCTACCTAATCAATTAGTTTACAACGCAGATAAACCAAGAATTAACTGATAAACTGGGAATTAGCTTCCACATCATAACCGACGCAATGCTTTTCATCCTCTGTGCAGCTGGGAAGGGAGGAGGGAGGCACAGAGACATGGGACAGCGTGGACGCTAATGTGTATTAATATGGCCGCTGCCGATTCCACTAATCACCCGTACCAGGCAGTTATCGCCCAGCGAATGGGAGCCTTTTCAGCAATCCATTGTGAGCCGAGCCTGAGATTAATATCCACATCTGAAATGGGAGGAGGGAACCGCTGCCTCCAGCAGGCTCAAGCGCCGGTGCAAGTGCAAGGTGGAGGATGATTGATGTGGTGTTGCTCTCTGTACTGTATATATGTATGTATGCAGGGCAGTGTGCAAGGTGGAGGATGATTGATGTGGTGTTGCTCTCTGTACTGTATATATGTATGTATGCAGGGCAGTGTGCAAGGTGGAGGATGATTGATGTGGTGTTGCTCTCTGTACTGTATATATGTATGTATGCAGGGCAGTGTGCAAGGTGGAGGATGATTGATGTGGTGTTGCTCTCTGTACTGTATATATGCAGGGTACGATTTGTCAAAAAAACAGAGGGGGGGGGGGGTAGTTTTTTTTTTTTTTTTTTAATCATGAAAAAACAAGCAATAAATAGGCCTAATTCTTTTCAAGTTAACGGTAGGCCCTATTAGGTTACATTTTGAACAGTTGAACATTTAATGCAAACTAAGACTAAACTGCTCTGGACTCGTTTCATTTTGCCCTCGTTTTACAGTATTTAGCTGGCTATGCTAATTTCTGTGTATGTAATATTGTTATGTATACAATGTATTTATGTGCATGGGGACGTTCGCGAATTCCGAGAGTGCCGACAGTTCGGGTCAGGTGAGCGTTAGTGCCAGCGATATAGGCTATAAGTGTAAGAAAACTCTGTCACAACCTGTTTTTTCATTGGTTTTTTTTATAATTGAGGGTTGTAAAAACCAGAGGGGAGGTAAATCCCCCCCATCCCCCCCAACAAATCGCACCCTGTATATATGTATGTATGCAGGGCAGTGTGCAAGGTTGAGGATGATTGATGTGGTGTTGCTCTATATGCTGTATGTATGTATGCAGGGCAGAGCTCAGAGACTGCACTTGTCAGCCTGGAAGCAGCATGTGACTAAGAAAGATGATCCAGGTTTTCAGTACACGGTGGAGAGGAGAATGGCCATGCTGGGTTTAAAGATACACTAGGCATATACTATATATTTTTCTTTGAAATGGACTCAAAAACATTTTTTTTTTTTTGGTTGTGTGCATGTTTCCCCACAGGCTTTTGTGAGCCAGTCTGATTGAACACCACAGGCTGGTGACAGAGATATTCCAATCTGAAGTTTCTCAGTGAGCCTCTGTGTTTAGCCAATGAGCAGCTAAGAGTGGCTCAAAATGGGGGATTTGGCCTCCAGTATGTCAGTGGAAAATGACAATGTTGGTGATGGGTTGGGCAGGGTAGGAAGAAAGAGGAGAGGTAGGAACAGAAAAATGTATTTCCAAATCTCTGGTTACCACTGGCAACATCATCAGCTATTGCACAGTGTAGCTTCAATTATTGACTGACTTAAGTTTTTAGAAAATATGCATGACAGTAGAACTGATAAAAGAGGGGTAAGTTTGTTGGCTGGGAAAGAAAAAATAGAGAGAGAGAGAGACAGAAATGAGACAAACAGACACGGACGGAGTTTCAGTTTTGACAACAGTTCTCTCTCTTAGAACATGTCCAGGCACTGCTGTGAATCAAATTCAAGGCTCATTCCTTTAGGACTGTCAGCATGGATGCTGCTATGCTAGAGTTCGGTCGCCATGGGAAACGGCCTTTTGCATTTCCATTTCCTGCGAGGGCAGTAGACATCTTTTATCTGCAGTGACATCCACCGGGCACTGAATGAACAGATCTCTGTCTGCCAAGTTATGGCAAAAAAAAAAAAAAAAAAGTCCACCCTGGCAAAATAAATGGGCACTCTTGTTGTGTGTTGATCAAAACAGCACACGCTGATGCAGCCCGTACTGCAATACCTCTCACTGTAACCTCCTGATCATCAGTGACTGAGTTGTATGGTAAATGAAAAAAGAATGGAAATAATGCTGATTCCTCTATTGGGTTAGTATAGATTTAATGACAGAGCTCTACATGGCACAAGTGCATTTGTGTTGCTTTAAGTGTAAGAGGGGGTGCTCTGGCTTTCCCCTGCTGGGAGAGGCTCAGTGTTAAAGTGAGGAGAATTAAGTCACGTGTCACTGACCCATTGCTGTGGACAGCCATCATAATCATCCAGCTCGCTAATGTGATTCCCACAAATGCCTAATGGTACAGTTCTGGCTGCTCAGTGCTCTGTCAATCTTCTTCTTTCTTTTTTAAAGGCCTCTTCTACTCTATGTCATCCCTGGCTCACACTCTCCACGTTACGTTTAAGGCTCAGCTGCAGATGCCAAAGGAAGGCCAAGAAGGCTGGCCCATAGACAGAAATGTCTGATATTTTTTTGCTCTACTGTCTCCTCCTCTTCTCCTGGCTGTACTGTTTTTCTCCAGTCTGCCAGCAAGCATAGCATACTCCAAGGATTCCCTTGATGTTTAAAACAGCTCTCGAAAAAGCAGGATTAAAAATGTATTCACTCTTTCTCCTTTTTTCTCCTTTAAAAAGAAAAATAATGAAATAAATCTCATGCGGCCCTCCCCCTCTCCACCCTTCTCCAGTCCTCCATTTTTGGGGGATCCTAGATAACTGAGGGAAATGCTGTGTCTGTGTCTGCTGGGCAGAGGAGATACAGGCGGAAGCACAAGGCGAGCGCACATGCACATAAATGTCCAGCTGTGTATTATTTATCCACCGGCGCTATGACC
Source organism: Clupea harengus (assembly GCF_900700415.2). Taxonomy (NCBI): domain Eukaryota; kingdom Metazoa; phylum Chordata; class Actinopteri; order Clupeiformes; family Clupeidae; genus Clupea; species Clupea harengus. The sequence goes on from NC_045173.1 coordinate 10,320,840, forward strand.
ATGCACACACAACCTGTATCACCACAGCATTTATAGAAACAAGGTAATATGATAATGTAATAACTTCAGACTGGATGAGGTCTGCTTTTTATTCATCCCATAAATCTATAAGTCATTCCCCTCTTCGGCAGGTTAATGAAGGCCCATAGACCACAAGCCTGACCCCCGAGATAAGGTCAACCCTTGAACTTGGTGCTGTTGGAATTAAACCACACCTTTCTCGCTCTCACTCCTCTTTTAGCAATTTTCTCCCCATCAATCTTAAATTTGGTTGTTTACTCATGTCTATGCGATAGTTGTTTGTGTTTGTATGTGGTGTGTGTGTGGGTGTGCATGTGTGTCTGTGTGTGAGTGTGTGTGTCTGTGTGTGAGTGTGGGCTGGTGGGAGCTACTTCAATGCACCTTTAATGCAGACTAACGTTTGTCTTTGCAAGTGAGGGCCATGATGACGGCATGTGTGTGTGTGTGTGTGTGTGTGTGTGTTTGTGTGCTCGGAGGCACATCTGTGAAATTATTTTAGCAGTGGGCTCACAGGAACAGGCTCCAGCGCTGACTCTTTTTTTTTTTTTTGGTCTGCGGAGGCACGTGTGAGCACCTTCTTCTCCGCCTCCCCTCCCTTCCCCTCCCCTCCCGCCCTGGCTGCCCCCCTCGTCTCCATTCAAATGAGCTCCAGAGGGGCTGCGGTTCGCTGCAAACGCACCATTACATGAAAGGAATGAGCCCTTTAACGGAACTTACAGAGCTACGGCTGTGCAGGCATCGCATTCAAGATGCACTGCAGAAATCAGATCAAATAAATAAATAACCTGTTCTAAAAGCTGCTGCAGTCTGCACTCTCTCCTTCTCTACCCTCTCTTTGTCTCAGGCAGCGCTGGATCAGATATGAATGTGGGCATTCAGGAGGTGTAAGCATGTTCAGAATGAACAGAAACAATATGTAGAACATCCATCAGAAGGCGCTTAAGCAAGTGCCATGCCAGCAAAATAATAACAAAAAAATATTTACAGACTGATCCAGTGTTACCGATAGCTATCTGTCTACCAACCAAGAAAGAGAAAGAGAGAGTAACACAGAGAGGGGGGGGGGCAACAGAGAGAGAGAGAGAGAGAGAGAAAGAGGGAGAGAGCAACAGAGAGAGAGAGCAACAGAGAGACAGAGCAACAGAGAGAGAGAGAGGGAGAGAGCAACAGAGAGAGAAAGTAACAGAGAAAAACAGAAAGAGAGAGAGAGCAACAGAGAGAGAGAGAACAATAGAGAGCTGGAGGTAGAAGGCAATAGCAAGACATAGAAAGAGTGTGTGACAAAAGGTGTACATAATGAAAGGACAAACTGGAGCTCTGAGTGCCTTATTTATAGACACCCAGCCTGTCTGTCTGTCTGTCTGTTGTGCCTTTT
>NC_045173.1:10327235-10462235 GCF_900700415.2 Clupea harengus
GTCAAGTGAGATCAAGGCTGCTTATTCAAGAAAACATAGCTGAGGATGCAAACACAGAAGTAGAAGAATAAGAATAAGAATAAAAAAAAATGAAGAAAGGAGAAATAGAGAACTGATAGAAAAAATGCTTTTTACAAGGCTGTTTATTATGGCTTTGGAAATCTAACACGGCACAGGCCTACAGGAAGATGAGAGAAGGAAAACATGCAGGCTGCCAATACAGTCTGCTCCAGCCCTCATGCTGCATAGACAGTTATTGAAATTTTAACTGTCATTCTATATGGGAAAAAGCACTGTAACGCCAACATCCACTCCTTTACCAGTTCCCTTTGGGAAATATGGGGTGGAACTAATAGGCTTGCCTGGCCTCAGGTCCCACACAGGCAGTGATTGCTATTCCATACATGTTTTGTGCCAAGAGAGCTAATATTTCAAACTTTACCCGTGGCTTTTCACAGATCGCTGGCAGCCATTCTGTGTGTAGAACCAGTGTGAGGATCCATGCCCCTGTTTCTGAGACCCTCTGGCAGACTAGGGGGAGTGAGAAATCAAATGCTGCTCTATACCAGTCCGTCTTATTCCACTCAGACCACATCCGTCACCTTCTTAGTCAGGGACAGGTGAAAATGTTTTTACCTGTGTCATCTACAGATTGTTGTGCCAGTATAGGCGCTGAACAGCTGCATTACATGAGTGGCCAACATCAGCTTAATTACCAGATGGAAAGAGGTTGGCGTTGCTTCGCCGTCTGTCTCCCTCCCTCTCTCTCTTTCTCTCTCTTTCTCTCTCTCTCTCTGTTTTTGGTTGTGCAGTTTAGCATGACACACAAAGCTAGACAGTCACATAGGACTGAGCTCCTAGCTGCCAGTGGACTCGGAGCAGAGGCACAGCCAAACTCACGCAACAGAGAGTGGCGACATTTCAAATAAAAACACTGTGTCGCTTGTTGCCATTATCAAAGGCCCCCACACAAGAGGGGAATGTTTGGGGGAGGCTGAAAAAAGTGGTACATAATGTTGCTATTTATCCTTCATGTGACTGAGTGCATACATTAAAAGCTCAGGGAAAACAAAACCAGAGCGGGAGAAGAACAGGACTTGAATGAATGGCCATTTCAATAGTATCTGTTCTCTGATCAGAAGAAAGCTCCCATTTTTACAACGAAAAAAAAATGAAATTGCAATCAGTTATGACACAATACGCAGCTCATGATCCAGCACACGGAATTTGACGCCCCTGTTACAATGCCTGTGAATGCAAGGATTATATTCGCTACAGCTGTCGTATGAAGAAAGTCCATCTGAAATTCAGAGGAAGCGGGAAAATATTCCTGCGCTGCTTATGCACGAAGTCTGTGCCAGGCGGCAGATGCTGCTAGCAGGCTCGCTGTTTTCACTGAAGAAGACCTCTGCACCTGGTCACACTAGCCAACCGCTTGAAAAGGCCCAAGAGTATGGGGAACAATGCAAACTTGGGAGAATGCTTTCCTGTAGCTCTGAGGCAGATGAGGTTGTTTCCTGCCATTCATGTGGCGGTTCCATGACAGCCCTCACTCTTTTCCTCCAACCTGTTTATTCTGTAGCAACCCAGAGCCAAAGAGCAGTGCAGAAAGTGTACACTGTGATTGTTGGCCAGGGGATAGAAAGAAACGGCACACCTTCCCACCTTACAGACATGTGGCACAATAGAGATAAGCTTAAATGATCCACTCCGGAGCTTTCCATTGGATTTCTAGCCTGGGCTGTTACATAAACAACGTCTTGAATTTAGGGTACATTTTAAAAACAATCAAGAAAGACTGGCAGTTGCCTGAATCAGGAAAGAGGACAAATGCAACATTGATGGCATTCAGTGTATCAACTGGTTGTAAAAACAATGAAAACAAGGAGATGAGTAAAACGAACTAGAACAATCTTTTCTACAAGGTATTTAGCAGAACAGGGGTTAAATGGCAGAGGTCTGCTGAAAGTGTCTGCGTCTTACATACACAGTTGAAGCAAGTGCACTACCAGCACAATCCCATTATCCTCTTAGATGCCTATTTCATTATATAATAATAGCAGCATAAAAAGGTTGAAACAGGTTACAAACTGGAATTAGTATGTACTTGGACATCCTCCAGACAGTAGCTGCATGTGTGTCTATGTTAAAATGGCCAGGTGGAGAGACACTATACAATTGAAGGCACTTTTTGGTCCACTCCACAACTACTAATCAGAATAACAAAATTCCCTCTTTCTTTCTCTCTCTCTCTCTGCCTGTCTCTCAATATATCAAGCATGTTAGTAGTGACAAATCTGGTAAATCCTGCATACAAATCTGTCATTCTTTTCTGACATACCTAACATGACATGACCAGTAGGGTCCACAATATATGTTTTGCTATATTAAGAATCAAAGCATCATCATCCCATAGTAACATTACTTTTCCAAAGTTCAACAATGGCTGTTTCTGTGGATTCGTATTGAGAAAGTTTGTAACCACTTTCCCATCTGTGTCATCACCAAAGCAACACAATAAGGATCTCTCTGGGCAACGAGCAACACGTGTACAGCGCGATTCTGATTTTTAAGTTCCAGTGGTTCTTCCACTGTGTCATAATGATGAATCGTTTCACTGTAAAATTAGATGAAACAACCAGAAATATTACATACCCATTTTAGGCTCTTATTCGGTGCTGTTAGGTTCTCGGTTGTAGATTAAAGGCTACACTAGCATCAACAGGAGAGCAAAGTGGGTCGCTACCGGCAGGCAGCGGGATAGGGCGACGTCACTGAGTCAGGAGCGCGGGCGGGGGTGTTCTTCAGAAGGAAGTCAGAAAGTCTGTCTAGGCGGAATCAATGGTCGTCCTGTGCGACTGAATTCATTTCAAGTCCACAAAACAAATCCAGCAAAGGTTAGGGCCTTCTTGATGTTTTGCTTGGTGTGTGAGTGTGTTTTCGGCTGCTCGTAGAAGTTGTGGAAGGAGCATATCAGATGAAGTGGTTAAATGTGTGTGGCCTACCCTTCAAGACTTCAGAATGAAGGGCGACTAAGCCTTAACTGGTGCTTTTTAAGGGCAGTTACACATCAGGGAAAGAAACCAACTAAATCCGTCCATCATATTTCTCAGTCTGTGTAGCTTTGAAGTTCATAGAGGCAGGGCAGCAGCTCACCATGGAAACCAAGACACACTTGCAGTTATCAGGTACTCGCGTTTATATTAACACACTCGCGTGTCACAAGCAGCCCGCACGGTGTGTCACAGACATATACTGTTCATGAGTGTTTATCTGTAATAGTAAGATGCATGTAACCGACATACAATTGTCTCTTCTTTTGGACATTATATAAATTAGTCTCCTTTCCCCTGTGTCATTGTGCTGAATTTGAAATCGTTTTCACGTGTGTTAATATAGGCTATTCAATAGTTGACTTTGATCCGAGAAAGACTAATAATAGCAAACATAGCATGAATTGGGAGAGTTGAACGAAACGCAAGAAGATTTGGTGAAACCTAAGCTTTTTTGTTGGCTATACAAATGAATGTATTCAACTTCATGTATGCTGTCTGTATACTATATCTTTTCGCCATAGAGCGACGGGTCTGTTGCTGAACACGCCCTTTTTATTGCTGTAGGCATTTGAAATCTGTTGCATTGAAGAGGTTAGGCGCGCCGCCCAGTGGTACGTTTTGGAAATAGCCATGCATACATTTATTTATGCTGCATACTCAAAACAATTATTTTTCAAACAGAATGCAAGGCAGAATATCTTGCAACTTTGCACCTATATTTAGCTGCTTTGTTATTGTGCTGTGACATGGGATTACTGGAGATGGAACAATATGTAGCTAGAATCCAACCTGTGAGCTTGTGTGAATAGCGAGGGGTTCATGCAGAATAATGTCATCTTCACAGAAAATATTCAGCCCCCTGTCCCCAAAACACTTGAGCCTAATTTTAAAATGCAGGATTTATCTTAGCAATGGCGATGGACTTAGAACCGAAGACAGATTTCGTGACGTCCGTCTGTCCATGGTTAAATCAATTGACTAGAACCCGTTCATACAAACTACATATACATTTCCATGGTGCCAAGCACCGCCTTGCTTTTCAGACGGTAGGGATTTTGTTCATGATTGGCATCTAGCCCTTTAATACACGGATTGGTGCCTGCGATTGATGTGGTAAAGAGCCAATCATTTTGCCAACGAAGCTAGACCGTTTTCTTGAAATAGCCAATCAAATAAGTGATCCGGAAGGAGCCACAACAAACTACATGAACCAAGTGCTTCTGACCAGCAATACACCTAATTTCAGCACCACTTCGCTGTCCACTAACAGATTCAACGGTAAGCATTTCCACGTATTTACGCATTACTATTTGTCATTTCCGTTCTTCAAAAACTTGATATCGACCTTTCTGTCTGTCGCGTAATGGAATGGAATGTATTAACATTGTACAGTGATTTACGACCCTCACTATGCTCAATATGCTTCCTTATGTTCAACATGTATTTGTAAGACACGTAAACAATACAATTGAACATTAAGAACGTTTATCCTCTCGTACTCATGTCGACAGTAATGTTCGTCACTCTGCACATGCACAACTTCTGATATAATGCATTATGCCTACCGGATTAGCAAACACATGTATGTTGCATACCGGATTATTTAATTTAATTGTTTAATAAGGTATCTGGTGGCATTCCGAGTGATGTATTTCCATGTATGAAAAATTAGTTGCATTGATAGCAATGGTTTAGAGGCTGTATATCCATGAATGCTTCTTCTCCATTTCTGATTGAGTACATAACATATAGATAGCACGATCTGTCAGTTTACTGAAGGACTGCTACAGGTGGAGTGCCCTGGAGGTAGTTCGTTGTTGTCAACTGCTAATCAACACCATTATATATTTTTCACCTGCGCCAAGCATTTGTTATTAGCGCAAATTAGATCCTTGGAGACAGGGCGACGTATTCTTAGGGGCACATTCAAATGAGTCGCATTATTTATATCTAGAGGCAAACATCTACCCTCAACAGACCAAAACTGTAATTTTGAGTTTTGAAAACCACACAGTAGCATAAATGTGAGATCATTCTCGTCACACTGTGGTAGCCAAGCTTTGTGATGATGGTCACTGTCCACGCTCATTCTTAATGTTTTACTAGCTGTAGTTCAGAATATCAGATGACACCTTGGGCTGACAAGAGGCCAAGACTCTAAGAAGATGTTAATTCCTTTGTTTGAAGGTCATAAAAGGTGACTTCTTATGTTGTCAGTCGTCTTTCTTGATATTGGTCTTCACATTTCTCTGTTTCATATACAACCAGAGAGAAAGGGAGACTTACACAGGAGGAACTAAACTCTTGTGACAGCAACACACATTTACACCTGAGTTGCTACAAGTATCTCTAACAACCAGGATGAGAAATATGCTCTAATAGACGGACATAATGAAATAAATAACACTACAGTACCGTTTCAATTGTGCATCCGACCAGGCATGTGGGACACATGACTCTACCTTGTGTAGTATTAGTGTCGCATAGTATCCATTTGGGCAGTCTGTTTATGACATACTTGCATATTGACCTACTTTTATTATTATTTTATTTATATGTTTAAAATCAGTTACCAGGACTGGTTAAATGTATCATCGATGCAATGCAATACCTGCAAGGGCACATATCTTAAGAGTACTACTGTCAGTAGAGGAACGGCATTTATCATGAATAGAGAGCTTGTTAAAAAGGTAAAGGTGTGAAGCTAGTTACCATGGAGTTACTGTGGTTACCAATTAGCCATAATTTGATTACATTGTTTCCTCTTGCTCTCGTTGCTTTCACCAGTGACCCTCTAATGATGCCACACAGAATGTGTCGTGTAGTCGTACACATCCACAGCCACTCAACATCTTGCTAGTAATTGATGCTTCTGAAGTCTGAGCTCTTAGCCAATAGAAGGAGAGATTTAGAGAATCCCTAGCAAGTCTTTCACTTTCAATCATGCTGATCCACGCTGATCTCGAGGACTGAGACAGAGTATGTGTAGATGCGCCACTGCACTCGGGCTTTCAAACAATGTAAACAGAACCACACATGTCCATGGGAATCAGGCTGTAAGCTGGCATCAGTGAGAGTAAGACTAGATTTTAAGATGATTCTAATCAGGAGGCAAAAGTGTAATCAAGTGCCACATCTCATTTAATTGAACTCGTAATGAATAAATACTTTCTCTGCATTTCCTGGATTGCCAAGCCCCACTGTTCATTCATATACAGCACTCCAAGACTATCCTATTTGATTCGGATTTCAGGCCAATTTTGAATTTGAATCATTATACTTTATATTTTTCCAAGACTATACTTGCATCCACTGAAATCGATTCTATCTTTTTTATTTTAGGATTAAAATTAATTTTTTTTGTATCTAGAAAGTCATTAATTCAAGTAGCAGCACTGAGCGAAAACTGCTTCCCAGATTGTGCCTCTTCACTAAATGAAGGGCATATGTCTAAATAATCATTAGGAGGGTGTCTGATTGGCCTTGATTACTCAGTACATTAATCCAGTTAACTTGATTGCCACCTGCACACTGAAATAGTTTGCAGGCAAAAAAAAAGCATAACCTTAGCCTCTACATTGCAAGGATATTATGCAGGGCTCATGTCAGCTAAAACAGTGAGTCTAGTGCTTCATTATAGATATGTTGTACTTATGTAAGAAAAGATAGTGTCTGTACTCTGTAGCTTAGGGGACTGCTTATGAGGAATGCTTCAAAAAGGCGATATTTCAAATGGAGGCATACTAGAGCTCTGTGCACTGTACAGATGTGGTGTGGGGGCCCAATTGATTGTTATGGCAGCTTCTTTAATGCTATGTATTGGTATGACGCGATAGCAGAGCGCTTCTGAAAGGTCCACTCACATGTCATGCTTGCCCCGGTGATTATGACAGCCTGTGGCTGAAGCCAGTGGTCTGCTGCAAAGAGCTGGGATTCATGTCCAGTGTCATGGCTGTTGAAGTTGCTCCAGTGTGATTTGTATCAACTATAGTTGTTCTAAGTATGAAACACTATCTGTGTGATCTGAAAGAAATTGCTGCCATTATGATTGGGAGCATGTGTATGTTTGAGTGTGCATGGGCTCTAGCTACAGGTCAGTGAACATGTGGCTACAGAATATTTTTTCCCAAACAAATAGGACAGAATAAGTGTGAGTTTCCAAGAGAACATACAGTCTGAAGCTAACTTGACTCATTTATTTGTAATACATTTCTAGTAAATCTAGTAAAATCTACTTGGTGATCCAGTTGCCATTAAATAAGTCTGTTTGTCTTTTAAGAAGTTACCTTCAGAAATTGAACAGAAATGAACATACAGCTGTAGTATACACCAAGTCTAGAGGTCCTACTTACAGTTTTTCACAGTTGCTTTGGTACACAAGATGAACATTTTAATTCTCAAAACTGTTCAGCCTTCACATCATCTATTTACTTGTGCACATCATCACAGCAATATCTCATTCTTTTGGAAATGCTTTTGCACATACAATAGGCTATGTACAATCATCTGCTGTTTAGTCCTACCCCAAAAAACATCTGGGTATCTATTCATTGTGTAAGTCATGACATGCAAATGGGTTAAACTAGTTAGCTATTATACTAGGAGACTTGTTGAATTGAAATCATTATCAATGATATTCAACTTGCTAGAAAATAATATTGAGTTAGTTGGAAACTAATAATAATGTGGTATGGTGATAAATTACTGTTATAATTACAGGGCCTTTTGCAGGTAATCTATTGTGTCATACTGTTTGTACGAACTGTTTCGAGATGCACTTATTGTTGAAAATGTTATGGGTGATTTGAGAGATGTAGCACAGCTACTGAGAAAAACTGTAAACAAGAAAGGACTCACTTGTCTGTTGCTGAAAAAGTGTGACAAGCAAACATACTGTCACTGATCTTTTAAGAATATTCAGCGAACGCCAATCTAATCAAGTTAACCTCCCAGTAGCAAGCTAACGTTAAATAGCTGATGCTGAGCCAAACATGTTTGCCAACAACCCATAGACGCTAACTCTGACTTTTACATGACCAAGTGACTGACCAATCTGGGTGCGTTTTCAGTCGTTTTGTGGCTGCGTGCACCAGATGCATAAGGTTACGGCTGATAATAAGGGAGGCAATGACATTCAGCTCGTCAGACATTGTTGATGCGCCAAAAAAATATGAAATAAAATAAAAACAAAATAAAGATTGTTCACGAGTCCCAGTCTCGAGTCCGAGTCGAGTCTCAAGTCTTTAGAGGACGAGTCTTAAGTCAAATCTCAAGTCAATGTAAGTGCGTCTTAGGTGCAACTTGAGTCCAGGTCGCAGACTCGAATCCCTTTCTCCGACATACGCACACGTGCCACAAACACACTTAATGTGGCCCCTTAATGTGCCAATGAAGTATTAAAGGATCGTAAATTAATTTGTTTGTATGTCATGTAGGGGCTATTACACAGTATGCAACATCTGATTCACAGTATGCAGAACAATATGCAGGCACAGCTGAGGAGATTTAAACAAGAGTGTTTCTCTCTATTCGTTTATTTTTTTATTTTTTAGAAAACATCCAACTTCCTCCTCCTCTCCCCATTCCTCTTTTTCTTCTTCTTCCTCCACGGCCTCCTCCTCCTCCGCATCTTCTCCTTCTCCCATTCTCTCTCTCAGGGCTACTCCTCGTGCAGACCACTTCAGTTCAATCACCTCTCTTCCTCCCTGTCTTCATCGCCTTGGAAACAGCTATGAGTGGCCACTCGCTCTCTCACTCTCCCACACACAACCACACACAACCACACACACACACACACACACACACACACACACACACACACACACACACATATCCACACACACAGAGCACTCTGTTTCCTTTTTCCTCGGTGCTCATTCCTGTCACATCCTCTCCGTCTTTCCCTCTCTCCCTCTGCTACCTCCTTCTATCGGCTGTAGAGGGGTCCTGTGAGGACTGCGCCATCCGTCTGCTTAGGCTTCACCCCCAGCTGCTCACGCTCACTCACACTCATCATGGGGTCTCTGATCCTGAGTCAAGCCAGGGAGGAGAGGCTGTGAGCATCCTGTTTTGTTTGAAAATGCTCTGGTTATGCCAATATGATATTTGAAAGGGACAAATAAAAACTGACTGTTGATGTATTTGTACTTAGAGATAGTGTGTGTATGTGTCATCATAAGTGGTGGCAGCATTTTGCATTGTTGCTGCTGTCTTTGAACTAAGCAAATGGCAGTTTTGGCTGACTTTGCTGGATAGAAGAAGGATAGAATGTGTGTGTGTGTGTGTGTGTGTGTGTGTGTGTGTGTGTGTGTGTGTGTGTGTGTGTGTGTGTGTGTGTGTGTGTGTGTGTGTGTGTGTGTGTGTGTGTGTGTGTGTGTGTGTGTGTGTGTGTGTGGAGAGAGAGAAATGGCTCAGACAAGAAAGGGTGCGTGGATAATGAGACAGAGTGAAGAGAAACACCTTAAAGGAGTCTGCGTCAAATGGAGGTGTTGTCAGGTCTCTGTGAGTGAGTGTGAGTGTTTGCTGGGTGAGTGGTGTGGGGGAGCTAAAGGCACATAGTTTAAATAAAAGGATCTGCAGTTGCCTGGCTACGGGCAGGGGATCTGTTGTTGCCCCTGTCTGCCACCTCTCCCTCATGGGCAGGCTGCACCAGTCAATGAGCACAGATACACACACACACACACACACATGCTGAAGACATGCTTGCATACACATAAACACATACTCACTCTCTAGGACTGACAACAGCAGCTTCAGCAGAGGGATCTCTCTCTCTCTCTTTATTAAGCTATCTATCTTTCTCTCTCTTTCTCTCTTTCTCTCTCTACATATATATCAAACTATCTCTCTGTATCTCTAAAACACACATGCAGACACAGAGGAAGGAATCACCATCATGGAAACTCTCTAGGCTGAGCCGAGTGACTGCTTGGCTATGGTGGCTAGCTGTCTCATGTCTCGATTACCCAGAAACTGAGACTGCAAAAGAGCTAAAAAAAAAGGACACATTCTAGTGTGGTGTTTCTCTGTGTTCACTGGTAGCAGTGATTGTGCCTTTACCTCTGCGTTGGAGCACTGTGGTTAGTGTGAGTACTGCTCCCAGGAGTAAGCTGTAATAATACTGCAGGGAAGGTGTCCGAGAGCTTGTGTTACAGTCACAGTTAGAATGTGTATGACAGTGTATTCACCTACCGAGAATACAGGACCACGGAAGTTTATGATTGTCTAATGATGTCAACACTATTTGCACAAACTAACATGTGAAATCACAGAAATGTATGTATATTCACCCATTCAAAAAGATATGTAAGTTCAATGGAAAATTGTATACAAAAATGTCACATAGTATGCACAGCTGTCAGATCTAGTGGAATATGTGAAGGCCTACAGGGTAACATAGAGTACAACTGTGATAACATATAGTCCAACTGTGATAACATACAGTTTGTAACTGTGATGAAGCTGAAAGTCTGACTGTGATAAATATACCTTTGGTTATTTTTTCTGTGCTATAGAACATATTGTAGATGTAAATGAACATAATTCAGAATTATTTTCTGTTGCAATAATGTGTATAAATGAGTACTATCCAAGTCTTATTCCAGATTTTCAAATTGTGTTTTAGTTGGAACCAGTCCTTTATTAAATGCTTGATTATAATTGAGACTATGGATCATTGCACCATTCTTCTCATCCCCAGATAAAGATGTCCCAGGTGAAACAGGTTGGTTTGCTGGCAGCCGGCTGCCAGCCCTGGAATAAAGATGTGTGTGCTGCCAGCGGCGACAGATTTGCATACTGTGCAACACTTGCCATTTACATTTACCAGGCAAGTGTTTCAAAAGCACTGCCATCTTACTAGAGTTTCACTTTACATTGTAAAAATATTTAGTTTTTCAGAACATTCTGCAGTATTTATTGAAATCAAATTGTTGGTCATTTCGATCAGTTGATGCAAATCATTTTCAAAATTGTCTAATTGTTTCACTGATAGCTTTGCCTTGCCTTATGTACATGTCAATGCGTTTGCAAAAGAGTAAATGGTTTCCTTCTGTTCTGTAGCTGGATCACAGATATAATGAATTCAAACTCCGAGCCATCATGTCCGAGCACAAGAAAACCATCACAGCCATCTCCTGGTGCCCACACAATCCGGAGGTGTTTGCCAGCGCCAGTGCAGATAACCTTCTCATTATCTGGAACGTAGCCGAACAGAAGGCTGTGGCCAGGCTAGATAACACCAAAGGTACTGCTGTCATACGTTATGGCAACTGTGCCCTGTGTGTGTGGTGGTGGGGGTGGATTGGTGTGGGGTTTGTGTTCATGTTGATGCGCTCAGCTCTGTCTGTTATGAATAGAAATATCAGATTCAGCCATAAATGAGATATATTCTCACTCTGTGTGGGAGTGTGTAGAGAAGGGAGAGAGCAGTCACTTGAACACCCGGACATGAACAAACCTGCACTCTGACCGCAACGCCAAAGAGCCAGGCTCGATTGTTTGGCAGTCAGAGCACATACTCATGTGTAGTTACGGCACTCCGTGTAGTGTGTGTGAGTGTGATTGTGAGTGTGAGAGTGTGTGTATGTGTGTGTGTGTGTGTGTTTAAGGGCTGTGTTCTCTACCCTTCTCACAGTTGTTGCATTGTGTATTTAATGTTTGTATGGGTGTGTGTGTGTGTGTGTGTGTGTGTGTGTGTGTGTGTGTGTGTTCCACCCATGTATGTTGATTTACGTACACTTCAGGTATCCCTGCATCTTTGAGCTGGTGCTGGAATACGAGTGACAGCATGGCGTTCGTGTCTCACCGGGGCCCCTTGTACATCTGGGCAGTCTCGGGGCCCGACTCAGGGGTCACCGTCCACAAGGACGCCCACAGCTTCCTCTCCGACATCTGCCTCTTCCGCTGGCACCCTGTCAAGAAGGGCAAGGTGGTGTTTGGACACACAGACGGAAGCCTGTCCGTATTTCAGCCAGGTAAAGAGGAATACAAGTCATCTGGCCAGTGCACACAGGTCACACCTGGACACAGTGGGTTGCCATGGAAATTCACAATTTTTCACAAACACAGGTGTTGCAGGATCTTCAAAGTATATTTTCCATTGAAAATGCACACCTGTGGAGAGAGTCACAGAACACAGAAGGATTAGCACTATAGAGTCGTATACTCAAATTGATGAAAGATGAACCATTAAAAAGCTGACAACCTGAGCTAAATGTTTTGCCACCCCCCTCCAGGTGTCTGCCGAAGGTGTCCTTTGCATTGCATCTCTGCAATCTATCCATCCACAGACTTTAAACATGAATGCTGAAATGTTGATCTTGCCTATGCTTCACAGTGTTAATGCAACAAACAAAATAGCCCTGTAGATTTGAAGAGATGTACCCTACTTGAAATTATATAATTATTCCTGAAATAACATTATTTGGAGTTATGGATGGCTGAAAAAAAATAATGTTGTTCTTTATTCAAAATGAAAAGGGTTTGAAAAATTGTAGGCCTTTGCAATCACCATTCTTCCAGTGTAGTGAATTGGAATGTAATAGAATAGTGAACATTAGTCAAAAGCCGAACTCCTTCTCTCAAAATGTTTAATGAGAACAAATTAGGCTTTTCACATTCCATAGAGCATGCAGTCCACCACTGTAAATGAGCCAATGTGCACCCAGTGGAATGTCTCATCTGAAACCAACCGTAATGTTCATTTCAGCCCTCTCACTTGTCTTCACTGGAAAATACCCTGAATCATCTTCTCGCCCACAGGCTCCAAGAACCAGAAGCACGTCCTGCGGCCAGAGTCCCTCGAGGGCACGGACGAGGAGGATCCCGTCACGGCCCTGGAGTGGGACCCTCTCTCCACAGACTACCTGCTGGTGGCCAACCTGCACAACGGCATCCGTCTGGTGGACTCCGAGTCCCTGTCCTGCATCACCACCTTCAGCTTCCCCAGCGCGGCTGCCTCTGTGCAGTGTCTGGCCTGGGTGCCCAGCGCCCCCGGCATGTTCATCACTGGAGGTATCCTCAGATGAGTGCCGTCTAAACCTCCTCACTCACCAGTACAATGAATTATCTATGCAAAACCAGTCCAGATTTTCTTACCTGAAGTGTTATTACACAAGGTGCCTTTAGGATTTTTACATGCCACCGGCTTTGATTGTTTTTATCTTGGGGGGATGTTACCATTTGAACTACTGATGTTCAATGTGGATTTATTGTTTTTTCTAATGTCATCCATTCTCAATTTGAACCTGTTCCTCTTCTGTTTTGGCAGACTCCCAAGTTGGTGTCTTGAGGATATGGAATGTCTCACGGACAACACCTCTAGATAATTTCAAGTTAAAGAAGACTGGATTCCATGCACTACATGTGCTCAATTCCCCACCAGCGAAGAAATGTGAGTCAGATCTGGCCATAAATGGGTGTGAATAGAAAACATGAATTCAGACAATTAACCATACAACACAGTTAACTACTCAATTAAATGAAAATCTCATTCTTATCTTTCTCTAACTCTAGCCTTCAGCACAATATCATGAGTCAGATCTGTCCATAAATGTGTGTGAATAGAAAGCATTAACTCAGAATTCAGACAATTAACCATACCTTGAGGTTAAATGAGAATCTCTCTTTATCTTTCCCTAATTCTAGCTTCTAGCAGCACGATATCCCCAACAAAGAACCACTATACGTCCTCCAACAGTGAGGCGGTGCCTCCCCCAACACTGTCCCAGAACCAGGCCTTCTCACTGCCCCCCGGCCACGCTGTCTGCTGCTTCATGGATGGGGGAGTGGGGCTCTACGACATGGGGGCCAAGAAGTGGGATTTCTTGAGGGATCTGGTAGGGCATCAATAACCTGGTGCAATGAGTGTGCTGACTGCAGGCTTAAGTGCATGTAGCACACAACAAGGGAGACTCACAGATATACTTCTGCATGTGCTTTAAAATCTTTTACTTCCTGTACCTGTTGTATCTACATGTCATTTTTGTAAAGGCTTCACTGAATGCATGTTGACAGACATGCCTCTCTGTTGCTTGTTCTTCTGCCAGGGTCATGTGGAAACCATATTTGACTGCAAGTTCAAGCCAGATGACCCAAACCTTTTAGCGACAGCGTCATTCGACGGGACAATCAAAGTGTGGGACATCAACACTCTCACTGCTGTTTACACATCGCCAGGCAACGAGGGCGTGGTCTACTCCTTGTCCTGGGCACCTGGTAAAGTTCTAGGGGTTTAAATGAAGGTTTAAATGAAGGGGTTTAAATGATAATATAATAGACAACTGGCTCTACAGTGATTTTGAAAGGGACGTTGGGGTTGTTTGTTCTTCTCCCATCTATGTGAAGGAGATCTTAACTGCATTGCTGGAGCAACATCCAGAAATGGAGCCTTTATCTGGGATGTGAAAAAAGGCAAAATGATTACAAGATTTAACGAGGTGAGTAAACCTAAGCAATTCATGAGTCTTATTTCTGGATGTATCTCTGTGTATTTGACCATTTCTTGTCAATAGTTCACGTAAAATTGGTTGGAATGGTGACAAGTATTAATGCACACTTTTGATGACTTTCATTCAGTTGTAGTCTGCATACTGATAAGAATGCCATCTTGACTGACTGTTGAGTCCTGAGACTGTCCAAGAGCATCCAAGAGAATGTACTGCATTTGAGTACTTACTGGTTGTGTATGCTTGTTTCACAGCATGGGAAGAATGGCATATTTTGTATTGCTTGGAGCCACAAGGACTCAAAAAGAATAGCTACTTGTAGTGCTGATGGTTTTTGGTAAGTGTGTGTCTGTTACTCTCGCTTTTATTCAAATCCTTCCTGGTTTACTTTGTTTTACATTTGAAGTTTGTCCTCTGTTTCTGTTCCAGTATAATACGCACTATTGATGGAAAAGTGTTGCACAAGTATAAACATCCTGCTGCAGTGTTTGGCTGTGACTGGAGTCAGAATAACAAGTAAGTTCTCATTTTGTTCTACAAAATGTCCTGTGACATGCCCCGCCCAAAGCGCTTTCATGCTTAGATTTGCAAAGGGGCAGGTAGCCAAAATATACATCAGTACGTACTCCAGCACTAACCTGGAGGCTCTGTTTGAATAATGAATGTTTTGAAAACAAGAGAGATCTCCTGTCAAATGCCTCTTTGTTCTTGTTGACTCTCTCTGGGCAGTCAGGGGTTGTGCTTGCAGCTCATGTTTCTCTCCCTCTCCCTGTTGCTTCCCACCTCTATCTCTTCATCTCTCCCTCTCTCTCTCTATCTCTATCTCTCTCTCTCTCTCTCTTCTCTCTCTTTCTTCCTCTCTCCCTCTCTCTGTCTCCTCTGCCCCTCCCCCGTAACGGGCTCTCAGAGATATGATAGCCACAGGTTGTGAAGATAAGAGCGTGCGCGTGTATTATCTGGCCACCAGCTCCGACCAGCCCCTCAAAGTGTTTACAGGGCACACGGCCAAGGTGTTCCACGTGCGCTGGTCCCCACTGAGGGAGGGCATCCTCTGCAGCGGCTCAGATGACGGGTAATGAATCATTTACTAGGGCCCTATTCACACAATCCCACCACTTTAACTCTGACCCTCTGGCCCCAATGGGGCATTTCCTCATAGGCATGCTATGAATAGTCATGCAGGTTTCATGAATCGAACCATTCTTTCTGTCATGATTTGAAAGTTGGCTGAAAAATTACTATTCTGGTACTATTTCCATTGTATGAGCCAAGATTGCCATTTCAAGGCATTGCATACTAAACTGTATCTACCCTGCTCTAAAGCATTCCAATGTGTGCGAGCATGAGGCAAAGTGAAGGTACGGGCATCTATATTGAGTGTCATCCCTGCAGGACGGTCCGTATTTGGGACTACACGCAGGACGCCTGCATCAACGTGCTGAGTGGGCACACGGCGCCCGTGCGGGGCCTCATGTGGAACACGGAGGTGCCCTACCTGCTCACCTCCGGCAGCTGGGACTACTCCATCCGTGTGTGGGACACCAGAGATGGGACCTGCCTGGACACCGTCTATGACCACGGGGCTGACGTCTACGGTGCCGCATTTATACGTCTCACTCGGACCTCACATAAATGATAGGGATGCTGTTACACAGGGATGCTGTTAAGACAAAAGCACGCCACATTCCTTGTTGCGCCACATTTTATGGCTGCTGGTCAACCAGGAGGAATGAATATATGTTTTATCTGAAGCATACCTAATAATAATAATAATAATAATAATAGTAATAACAATAATAATAATTCACACAAACTTGTTGACTTATTGTCAACAAAGATCTCCCGATCAGCACATGTGTCCCCTCATAGCTTGTAGCTTTGTCTCACCAGTTTGAATCATGTTTGTGCTAGCACCAAAGAATACCTTTTCTTGCGTAAACCTATGGAGCTTTCTCTTGTGTGAATCTGTCATCGTGTTTAAATGACTCCACTCTTCGAGACTGTGTTACATAATCAACTAGTCTAATGGTGTCATTTCCAATCTCCAGGCCTTACCTGCCACCCGAATCGGCCCTTCACCATGGCCTCCTGCTCCCGAGACTCCACAGTCAGACTGTGGTCTCTAATGCCCCTCATTGCTCCCCTCCTGGTAAACATTCTTACTGACCACAGCTGGGATGACATCATTGGGAACACAGGTTAACATGCATGCTATGTTCTGATTATGGATGTAAATGTGAATCGCCGTCTGAATAATGCATTGCTGGTTATGTGTTAAGAATCTTACTGCATAGGTTTATAAAGCATCATGGGAATTGGAGTCCTTGTTTATTCTGTGCCATGCTCCTGCTTGAACAGATCGTGCCATGGTGCCTGGGGCGGCTCCGCTCCTGTGTGGAAAAGTGTCTAGGGACATCAAACAGGAACTGGACAAACTCAATGGTGACCTGCACACAAAGAAACTGACGCGGTTTTCTGAATGTTTTTCTGTAAGTAAAGTGTTTTGAGGTACACATTTGTCTGAAATTATTAGTGTGATTCCTAGAAATGGAGTAAAATCGTATATTTGTGAATAACAATACCTTAGTAAATTTAATCAGAAAATAAAAAAATGTGATTCTCAGGAATCATACATTCTGATAAAGTGCATTCCTATAGTTAAGTAGTAGTACGTTGTTTTGGATAAAATCATAAATACTTTGTGGGGTAATTACTTTATAACTACTAAAGGCAAATGTACTGATACCCCTGTGTAAAACGTAAGTGTTTATGAAGCTTGTCTATCGTCTGCAAAGCCTCCCGGCGGCAGCCATAACCTGTGGAACTTGGTGGCTGTGATCAATGGGCAGGATGACAGCTTACTGCCCCAAAGCTACGGCCAGGGCATCATGCACATGAAGCACCTGATCCGCTTCAAAACCGTGAGTCCCACCGGCATTCACTCCAATGACCTGTTAGGCCGCCTCTCAGTCCCATTAAAACCTACCTGTTCTGTGACATACATTTTGGATGAAATCCAACGTAAATGTGTAACTTGTATCTTGTTCACTCATGTAAAAAATAATCTTTTTGAATTAAGTCTTGCATAAATCTAAATTATTTCTACCTTACGTCAAGGTGATTATTTGCACTATTTATAATTCTTTATGTATGTTTTTCCCATACAGTCAGAGGCCCAAGAGCTGACGATTGTGAAGATGAGCAAGTTTGGAGGGGGCATTGGTGCCCCTAGCAAAGAGGAGAGGCTGAAGGATGCTGCTGAGATCCACCTGAGGCTGGGTCAGATTCAGAGATACTGTGAACTCATGGTGGAGCTGGGAGAGGTACGACAACACACCACATTTATTGTATACAAGTATACAATATGCATGTGACAGCCAATTTCTACAATTAAGCAATATAGTACGAGTGCGAGTGTGGTAGGTAAGGGATATTCCCACGGGTGGTATTCAGCCATAGCCACGAGGCCGGAGGCCGAGTGGCGCAGGCAACAACAGCCGTGGGAATATTCCTTACCTACCCCACTCGCACTATATTGCTTTTATAAAACAATTTTATAGTCAACCAATTAACATTTAAACACGAAGTTATTGATTAAAAATGTTTTTATTTCGCCATTGTTTCTCCGCAACAAAAAAAATGTTCCATTGTCAACGTCTTTTGGAATTATAAGAACTTTTAATTAACGGTTATTGCTTAATTGTATCAACGTGCTATAGAATGTTTCATCGCGGAGTGATTTATTATTAGCTGTGAAAAGTCCGAGTTGGGATGTCCTGGGGTATTCCAACTCATGGAACGTCTCTCGTCCAATCAGAAACAGCTAAATAATTTGATAGAACCCAATTGTTTTATAACATTCCTTGACTGCTTATCTTACCTTGCATTAAGTACCCTACTCTACTGCGGCATGATTACCTGAGAATAAACCGCCATTTTGGAATAATGACGTACCGTGCATCCATGCTAGTTTGACATAAAGACTTTGAGTGCAGTGTGAAATATTTTCCGTTTGATGGTTCAGTGGGAGAAGGCGTTATCAGTAGCCCCTGGTGTGTCGATGAAATACTGGAAGAAGCTCATGCAGAGGTAAAGTCACAACACTATCATTACATTTAGAGATTGCAGGCAGATATTTTCAAGATAAAGCACTACTGGACCATTCTCTGTGTGGAGTTAACTCGAAATGAACTCTTCAATACCCACAGGAGAGCAGACCAACTGATGCAAGAAGGTAATGATGATGTCATCCCCTACTGTGTTGCCACGGGCGACGTGAAGAAGCTGGTGAATTTCTTCATGTGCAAAGGCCAGCTGAAAGAGGCTTTAGTAGTAGCACAGGTACCGAGGATTGGAGCAAGGTCAGGTCATTTTATTATGGCTGTCTTCTGTTTGTATGGCACTATGTATTCACCTATCGCTTGCTGTTTAACTCAATAGGGTGCCTGTGAGGGGAATATCCATGTGCCTCAGGCCTTGTCAGTAAACAACAACGCAAGCACAGACAATGGCGACATACTAGAAGCGTATAATGGGTTAGTACTTTATGCTTATGAGACGGTTTATTTAATCTTTATTTAATAACTTGTGAAAAGTGTGCCCTTACCCTCTTCATCTGTGTCTCCATCCCTTTCATGTCTTCCCTCTCTCTCTCTCTCTCTCTCTCTCTCTCTCTCGCTTACACACACACACTCTAGGCTTCTGCACTGTGTGTGTAAAGAGTTGGCAGAGTGGTATTTCCAGGATGGACGCGCAGTGTTGGCAGCCTGCTGTCACCTGGCAGTGGACAACACAGAGGTGAGGTATAGTGGAGATCCATGGAGGCTGCATTCATTTTGAATAGACAGATATGTTTCAGATAAAACTGCAAAAGTTTCCAAGCAGGTGCAGTTTCAGTGTGATGGGTATTTTTCTCCCCCACCCCAGTTGGCAATGGCTTCGCTGATCCGAGGTAATGAACTGGAGCTGGCTGTGTATGTTGGGACTGTGCTGGGAGAGGTGGCAGCTCAGGCCACCCATTACGTGCTGGAGCTCTTGGCCAGGAAGTACATGACCATGGCGACCTGGTGAGACCTCCTCACACTCACTCGCATGTGTTAACAAGCTAGTGGATGGCTTAGATATGTGCTCCATGGGTTGGGGAGAGTACATTAATACTTTCTGTTGTGAGATATGTTGTACCCTTTCCCTTTAAGTACATTGCAAAAACCACATCATGAATACAACAGCCTTGTTTCGAGTAAAATCCAAAACAAAAATATTAGACTTTTAGTTATGGCTTTTAGTAGCCTCCTCTGGTCATTTGGAGTATTGCATGGATGACGTGATCTGTCCATTCCCATGAGCTCATTCTCTGTTCATTCATCTGTGTACTACGCACTACTATAACTAAATGTGATAAATGTGAATGCATTGTTTTTATGATAAGAAATGTTAATATCAATTTGCCATCATTTGAACATTGCAGTTACAAGTTAGGCTACTTGTACCAGAACACTGTGTTCATTTCTTGTGGTATTACATCAACACCTTCATCGTCACACTCCTCACCCTCGCCAATGTGTTTTACCTCTCTATTCATTTCCATTTCTCCGTAGCTTTCCATCTGTGGCAAACAGGTAGATGTGGACCATGCGTTTTCCATTGCCTCTCTGCATACATTTACAGCAGTCACTGCTTAACTGGCAGACACATGCTTTTAACGTCTATACTTAATTTCGGTCCCTGTAGCTTTGCCCACCCTGTCACGTGTGTTTGTACTGTGTATGTATGAGTGTGTGTTTCCTGAAAGGCACAATGTGGGTGATGCTCACCACCTTTTCTCCATTCAGGGACCTGGCATGTCAGCTTCTCCAGATGATCCCAGACAATGAGATCCTGCTCGCCAAGCTGTGTGCCTTCTTCCCAGGCAGCAGGGCTGAGATTGACGAGCTCCACGAGAGGGTGAATGGACAGTTATCCCACATTAAAATTACATAAGATTAACTACATATATATATAGTAGTATATTTATATAGTAGTATATAGTAGTATATTTTATCTATTGACAGCCCTAATATATATATTATATATAGTATAATATATGTCAATAGATGAAAAAAATTTTACTAATTAATCTCACATTTTGAAATTCATTAATCTAGATTAATCGCGATTAAAAGTTTGTTTGTCTGTTTTTTTTTTTTTTTACTTCCAATGAAAAATATCTCAATTTCCATACATTGTCAATCAAATGACCTGTGACACCCAGGTAATTGTCATTGCTGACTGATGTCCAGTGGTCACCAGTGGGGGTGACGGTGGCAGCTTGCTCGAGGAGCTGAATTTTTCGTGCTCTCTCGCCGTCATAAAAGGAATGTATGCGAGACACAATGGTGCCCCTCGACGGTAAATCATAAGAGTTGTCTCCTGAAGCAATTCGAATCACCTCAGTCAGCCCAACGTCCTTAACTATGTTGATGGTCCGACAGTCACCGGCAACCCAAACTGCTAAAGCGTTGGTAACCTTTTCACGGACTGGTCTAGTTATTTTACTAGAGAAGTCGTAGAGTGTGGGTTGGCGACCATCTAACCTGGGACTGCTTTCTGTCGGGTGCTTTGCATTAAGGTGATAACTTAAAGACGAGCTGCTTCTGTGATAGCTAAATTCAATTTGACAAATGCTACATACAACTTTAGTTTTGTCGATTGTTCCGTAATTTTGCCTATTAAACAGAAACTTTCCGCCCAACAATCCCTCAGCTCTCTCCATCTTCAACTACGGCAGTGGTTCTCAAACTTTTTCTGTCATTCCCCACTTTGAACAAGGGGGGCTATTGGTAGGCCAAGTCCCCTACTTACATTGCCCGAGGGGACACAGGTTCAAGTCCGGCCTGATGTAATTTCCCAATCCTCTCCCCACCTCTTCTCCGCATCGCTTCCTGTCATAACTTCATAACCATCGAAATAAAGGCATTAAAAAAAAAAAAAATAATAATAATTATTTTTTTTAAATATTTGATCGCGTTAATCGCGGCCGCATTAATCGCATAGATTAACGTGTTAACGCTGACAGCCCTAATATATATATATACTGTCATATTTTGTTTGTTTATGGTTTAACGCAGAGATGATCAAATGCCAGTTTGGAGGTTGTAATGGCATTTTAAATGTTGTCTAGTGCGGTCTGCCCACTCTGGAGGAGTGCAAGGACTTGGCAGAATCTGCTGAGAGTGATGGGGACGTCTTCAATGCCGTTAAGTATCATTTGTTGAGCCCAGAGCCAGAGAAGGCCTTACCCATTGGAATTGCCTTTGTGAAAGGTATGTAATTTGTTTTCATAAGTGTGGAAGATTTCCAACATTTCCATTTCTATATTAGAATAATAATCCACAAAGTTAACTGTTAACCAAACTATAACCTACCAGTAAATGATTCTAGACTGGGGGAGAAACTCTAAATCTAATCATCTATCTTTACCCACAGAACAGTTGACTGGTTCGAGTTGGACCGTGGACTCCCTCTATCCTGTCCTTGACCTGCTGGGCTACATCCGGACAGACCGACTTGTCCTCCCCAAGTGTAGTGAGTAAGTGAGCGACTGAGCCTGAAGAAAAAGGCATCGAAGTCTCTTCTTAAGTGAGAATGGGTGGGAGTGTGAATTGATTTTTTAATTTTTTTTATTTCAGAAATCGCAATGAGCTGCTCATCCTCAGTGGCTACATTGGTGCACTACTGGCCATCTCAAGACAATACGTCAGCATTGTGTCTGCACTTTATGAGTATACAAGGTAAGATAGTCAGGAATAATGCTCCCAACACCAACTAATAACAATAATACACTGTACATATACTGAATACCCACAATAATATACACTGTACGCATACTGTATACCTACAAAAATATACACTGTATACCTACAGTATTTGTCATTTGTTATTGAGGACGAGTGAGTATATACTTTTCTTGATCTACCATTTCATATCCCCCCTGCTATCCTCCTCCCCTTTTTTCTCTCTTTCTCTCTTTCTCTCTCTCTCTCTCTCTCAGTCAGTTGCTGAAGAGGAGAGAAGTGGCTGTTCCTTTACAGATAGAACAGCTCTCGGTGGAACTAGAGGCTTGGAGGGCCTGCACGCAAAGTGTAGTCAAGTGGGTATAACACAACAAACACATGCGCACACACACACACACACACACACACACACACACACACACACACACACACACACACTCACAAGTAAGAGCCATCACCAACATTGCATACAAGTATATGTATTTACACACTAATACAAAAAAGGGGTAAAGATGAAAAGAGGAGCAGAGGAAAACAAGAACCGCTAATAACCTTTACGGCAGCTACGGCTTGACTTGTCTTACGCAGAGGTATGACACAAACTCAGCTCTCTGAATGAGTCTTTCATTAACATGAGAGATAGAGAGGCAGAATCACACAGCGGGATCCTAAAACCTTGCAGTTTGTTAATATTTCTTAACTTTGTGATTGATTCATTGCCAAAGCTGCACTCATATCACATATATCCAACACCTATCTGCTGTCACTACACTTTCACACAAAGAACCCCAGGGGCCACTACAATGTGTTGCTACCCCCGCAGGATGTTCAAACACAGACGCATATAGCCTGCAGGGGTGCCTCTGTCCAGGATGAGATAACGTTGGCTGGGGGGGGGGGGGTTCTATAAACAACATGTTCCTTATCGCAGTTCACTGCGATATAACAGTATAGTACATGACACTAGTCATGGGCCTAAATCGAAGCATTTATCCATTCACGCCTGAAAGGTCGCGAGATTTGTCTGCGCTTACTCCTGAGCCCGCCCCCTCAGGAGTCTATAAATTCAATCACTCAGCACAAATCACCCTCTTTAAAAAACTTCGCAAGATGAAGTGCCAGCTCCGAGTACATCCTCTACGCTACCAAGTCAAAGAGTTTTGTGTGCTTTTTGCTCTCTACGGGTTGGTGAGTTATTCGGGTTCTTTAACCCTCACTAGCTCAGGGCGCTGCAAAATTCGTTGACTCAACTTAATTTTGGAAGTAGTAGCCGCTATCCTAGCTGCCTAGCTGGCTAAGTTTCTGACTAGCCTGCTAGCTTGCTAACAACGTGTTCGTTGCTAATAGTGTGCTTGTGTATTAATACTTTCTTCTACTTTCAGAATAAAGATGTCCAGACACTACCCCGACTGCGGGCACACCCGTGTCAAGGGTGACCGCCATCGTCGGTGCGTGACCTGCCTTGGCAGGACCCACGCAGAGGTGGCGCTCTCAGGCGCCGACCCTGTCTGTGTCATCTGTGCTAGCCTGACGCTAGCCAAGGCTACCAGGCGCCTTGCGCTATGGGAGCGCAAGGACGCAGAGGGGGCTGCACTGGCTCCATCCGGGGCTTACGCCCCTGTAGGACCGAGTGCGCCTCCAGCCGTGGGCACTGTGAGTGTGAGCAGCCGCTTAGCAGCCGCAGCTCCACCCTTTACCCTCTCCCCGTCGCCGCCACTTGCTAGCCCTAGGGCCGCGGGCTGCGAGGCGGTGGAGCTACCACTGGTCGAAGTCCTGCCCGAACTGGAGCTGGACTTAGGACCAGATGATGATAGTCTGCTGGACTACTCCGATGAGCACAGCTCAATCGCAGAGGCAATGCAGACAAGCCAAGACGTTAAGCCGCTGGTGGATACAACCCCTACTACGTCACGGATTCTGGGCCAGCAACTCCACGAGGTTGCGCTGAGAGCAGCCAGCTGCCTCGGGCTCCCTCTCCCTCCCCTCCCAGTGTGCGGTCCTCGCTGCTGGATGGGGAGTTTTATGCTGGCCCCGCCGCACCAGTACCTAGTTCCATCCCCTTCTTCGATGAGGTGCACGAGGAACTGCAGGTGACATGGGCGACCCCCTACTCGGGCCGTGCCCCGGTGCCGGGGTTCGCGCCATACATGCAACTCCACAGAGCTAGTGAGAGCGGCTACCTCTCCTTCCCTAAGGTGGAGGATGCAGTAGCGGGCTACCTCTCGCCCGCATCCCCCACGATGCGCCTCGGCCAGAAGCCTCTCCTGCCTACGCGGGTGGCCAGGCACCAGGCTCAGCTGGCGGAAAAGGCCTACTTGGCTGCAGGGCAGGCTGCCTGCACGA
This sequence comes from Clupea harengus, assembly GCF_900700415.2. NCBI lineage: Eukaryota > Metazoa > Chordata > Actinopteri > Clupeiformes > Clupeidae > Clupea > Clupea harengus. The sequence continues at coordinate 10,351,854 of NC_045173.1, forward strand.
CCAATACGGCGGCGCTGCTACAGCGCTACCAGGCGAAGCTCCTGACTGAGCTAGCCTTGTCGCTGGGGGAGGATCACACGTCGGTGGCGGAGCTCCGTCGCGCGACGGATCTTTCGCTCCGACTGACCCGGTGCACCTCACAGGCACTGGGGAGGGTGATGGGTACCGCGGTGGCTACCCAGAGGTCCCTGTGGCTGTCACTAGCAAAGCTCTCTGACAGGGAGAAAGCTCCGCTCCTCGATGCCCCGGTCTCTGTCCAGGGCGTCTTCGGTGAGGCCGTTGACACAATGGCTGCCAGGTTTGAGGAGCAACAAAAGAGCAGGGAGGTGTTCCAGGCTTGGATGCCTCGCTCTAGCGGCCCGGGTGAGACGTCCTCTTCGGGACACACCACGCCCACACAGGGCCAAAAGCGAAGCGGGTTCCGCTCGCCAGCTCCTCCAGCAAAGGCGAGGCTGGCAGAGACACCTCTTCCGCCCTACAGCCCAGCCTGCAGCACAGCAGCAGCCAGCTGTTACTTTCTGGTCCCCAAAAAGGACGGGAATTATCGGCCAATATTAGATCTACGTGTGTTAAACAAAGCACTCATGCCGCTACGGTTCAGAATGCTGACCCCACGCCGGCTTGTGCAGTTCATAAGGCCAAACGATTGGTTTATCACGATAGACTTAAAAGACGCATATTTCCACGTTCCGATCCACCACAGACATCGGAGATATCTGAGGTTTGCATTCGGAGGAATAGCGTACCAATTCAACGCACTCCCGTTCGGCTTAGCTCTGGCGCCGAGGGTATTCACAAAGTGCGTAGAAGCAGCCATCGCCCCATTACGTCTATGCGGCTTACGCGTATACAATTATTTGGACGATTGGTTAATAGCTGCTAATTCAGAGGCCGCAGCGGTGCAGGATGGCCATCTAGTGGTGGCGCACCTGTATCGACTGGGCTTTGTGATAAACAGGGAAAAAAGCGTTCTGTGCCCAAGCCAAATTACGCATTTCCTAGGCATGATTCTAGACTCCACTTCCATGGAGGTCAGGCTGTCTCGAGAACGAATAAATGCCATCAAAACATGCGTGCGCCAGTTCCGACTGGGACAGTCAGTCTCGTCGCTGTGCTGCCAACGCCTGTTGGGAATGATGGCTTCAGCCGCTATCGCACTCCTACTGGGGATGTTGCGTATGCGGCCGTTCCAAATATGGTACCTGTCTCTGAGGCTCAACGCAGTCACAGACAGGCACCGCAGAGTAATGGTGTCCTCCAGATGCAGGAAGGCCCTGGCAATCTGGAGAACCCCCTGGTTTCTCGCTGCGTCGGGCACTATGGGCATAGTGTCGCGTCGCGTAGTAGTGACCACAGACGCCTCCACCAAGGGGTGGGGGGCGGTCTGCGAGGGGAGAGGCGTGAACGGTCTCTGGTCTGTGACAGAGGCCACGTCTCATATAAATGTGTTAGAACTACGGACAGTAGTCCTGGCTCTACGACACTTTCTGCCCAGACTGAGTGGTCAGCATGTGTTAATGAGGACAGACAACACTGCGGCCTTTGCGTATATAAACCGTCAAGGAGGAGTGCACTCCCAGTCACTGCACCATTGGGCGACTCGCCTGCTCCTGTGGGCAGCGAGTCACGTCCTTTCCCTCAGGGCAGTTCATATTCCAGGTCACCTCAACTACGGTGCGGACCTGTTATCGAGGGGCGACCCTCGAGCAGCAGATTGGTGTCTACACCCACAAGTGATAGAACAGATCTGGGTGCGTTTTTTCAGGGCGCAGGTGGACCTGTTCGCAAACAGGCAGAATACCTGCTGCCCGCTCTGGTTCTCGCTAGGGGGCGACAACCCCCCACTGGGCATAGACGCGCTGGGCCACCAGTGGCCAGATCTACGCCTATATGCTTTTCCCCCAATTCCACTCCTCCAGCAAGTGCTGTGCAGGGTAGCGGACGAGGGCAGAGAATTGATATTGATAGCCCCCCACTGGCCCAATCAGCCGTGGGCGGCAGATCTAGTCAATATGTCAATGCAACAGCCCTGGGAGCTGCCTCTGCGGAGAGACCTCCTAACGCAGGCGCACAGGACAGTGTGGCACCCCCATCCGGAGCGGTGGCGTCTCAGGGCCTGGCACCTCATAGCGTCAGGCCTATCGGATGCGGTGGTGGCTAGAATACAGAGTGCCCGAGCTGTGTCGACACGGGCTCTGTATACGCTGAAGTGGCACAGTTTTGAACGATGGTGCGCTGCGCGTCAGCATGACCCCATTAACTGCGCGCTGGGCGTTATTCTAGAATTCCTACAGCAGTTGTTTGATGAGGGGAAGGCGGCTTCCACTCTCAAAGTGTACCTGGCTGCCATTTCAGCCTGCCACGCAGGCATTAATGGCAGTTCTCCTGGCAGTCACCCGCTAGCGTCACGCTTTATGGCGGGGGTGAGACGGCTCAGGGTGCCAGAGAGACACCTCATACCCTCTTGGGATCTGCTAGTTGTGTTACGTGCTCTCACAGGGCCTCCGTTTGAGCCCCAGGAGACGGTGGACATAAAGTTTGTCTCTTTAAAGACTGCGCTGCTACTGGCGGTGTTAACGTCAGCAAAGCGCGTTGGTGACATGCAAGCCCTGTCAGTCAGCCCATCGTGCCTTCAGTTCTCGATCGCTGGTGACAGAGTGGTTATGCAACCTAATGCTGCTTACACACCTAAAGTGGTGGTAACCCCATTCCGCAATCAGGTGATTGAATTAGCAGTTTTCTCGCCTCCTCCTTTTGCGTCAGCAGAGGAGGAACGTTTGAATAAGCTCTGTCCAGTGCGCGCTCTCCGCTGTTACGTAGAGCGCACTAGAGCTTTCAGACAGTCAGATCAGCTATTTGTATGCTTTGGTGCACGTGCAAAAGGCAGACCTCTATCAAAACCGAGCCTCTCCCGTTGGATAGTAGAGGCTATCGTGTTGTCTAATAAGAGCTTGTCTTTAGATCCCCCGGAGAAGTTGCATGCGCACTCTACGCGGGGGGTCTCGTCTTCCTGGGCCTTACTAAAGGGTGTCTCAGTGGAAGATATTTGCAAAGCTGCAAGCTGGAGTTCTCGCCACACTTTCATTAGATTCTATATGTTAGATGTGGCTGAACCTAGTTTTCTACATGCCGCTCTGCAGGCGAGCGATCTCTGAATCCCCTGGCCTGAGAACGATATATATGATAAGTGTGTTCATTAGTGTCTACATGTTATGTTGCACATGAAACATCCCAGGGTGTTTTCCTACGGGCGCGGGATCACGGATCCCGGTCGCCTATGATAAAGGTTGCCCTGTTAAAATGTTCACCGCCAGCTGCCGTATGAACCTCTAGGGGGGCAAAGGCTTCAATAAAGCTGGTGTGTGTGATTGGCTGCCACTGTATTATCACGCGGGAATGTATAGTGTCCCATACTGTTATATCGCAGTGAACTGCGATAAGGAACGTCTCGGTTACTTACGTAACCTCGGTTCCTTAAGCAGGAACCAGATATAACAAAGTTGGCGTGTACAGTGTTACCTTGGTTTGATATTCTTGCTCAGTTTTTCTATCCAAGGGTGATTTGTGCTGCGTGATTGAATTTATAGACTCCTGAGGGGGCGGGCTCAGGAGTAAGCGCAGACAAATCTTGCGGCCTTTCAGGCGTGAAGGGATAAATGCTTCGATTTAGGCCCATGACTAGTGTCATGTACCATACTGTTATATCTGGTTCCTGCTTAAGGAACCGAGGTTACGTAAGTAACCCGAGACATTTCTCATCATCTGTCCACCAAAATAGACAGACACATACATGCGCAAACATGTTTCTCAGCAAAATGATGCAGAACTTTTGTGTTGTCCTGAGGAGAGCCCCTCAATGTTGTTTGGTGGTCTTGAACAATGGTCTTCAGCATCCCCAATGACGCGGTCCCTAAATAAGTGATGCATCCTTAATCTGCACTAAGTGAGGCATTAACTGTGATTAGCAGTGACAATCTCATTCACATGTATGCACTGTAGCTATGAGTAATTCAAATGATACAATTAGTATTAGTCCCATTCTATTCTGATCCAACACATTGTAGTATCAGGCTGACAGTGTTATTTTGATGAAGTACAGACAAACACACATACCTTTGGGGAGACTTGAAATGATTTAACATATGTAATAATTTTTTTTGTTGTTTGTGTGTATCTATTTTACTCTCTCTTGCGTTCTCTTCATCTACTTCCTCTCACACCCAAACTCATCCCCAGAGGACCTGAGGAAGCACCCTACAGTCCTCCGTCCGAGGCCCAGAGAGAAGAGTACGCTCAGCTGCTCAGCAGGATCACGGAGCAGCCCCACCTGGGCCTGCAGGGCCCTGACTATGTGACCGGCTCCAACCTGCCCAGTCACTCCGACGTCCAGATCTCCTGCTTCACTGGAGTCAGGATACAGGTCAGCTTGTCCTTTTTACAGTTTTAGCTAGGTATAATGACGAGGTAATTACTAGATAAGATGATATAACCCTACACAACCCAAATGGCAACAGAATCCCTTCTGAAAACTATTTTTTTTTTTTACAGAAGCTCAGTTGTCTTATAAGGAATGACGACAGCCATAACATTCTATGATGTAAACTTTCTATGGTAGCTTGACGACAGAAATATAATGCCAATATGGTCTTATTATTTTACATCTCAGTTTCTCAGGCATGTCTTAGGCGCAGATGATTATCTAGCTGCACATTACTGAGTGGTAACAGCATAGTGCAATATGGAGTCCTTCACTTACTATTCTTGCACTGATAAAGTGTGAAATCATTTGAGGAAATCGTAAAAGTAAGTGGCTTAGGCCAAATATATTCTGGAACATCTTGCACTAGTTGATCGAACAGACAGACAGTTATTTTAATAAACCCTCTGCATGTGTGCATTAATAAACACACTGTTTTGCATGCATTAGCCCTGCATTTATATGTCTTATTAAAGCAGTGCACTGGCTGAAGTGTCCTTGAATTGCTAAGCATTCTACCTATCCTGCAACTGAAACAATGGGTCATAAATGACAAGTGCCCATCTGGACTGAAGCATTGTCCCCATGGGGTCGTAAAACTAAACCTGACATCCATGCATAAACAAGCCATGGCTATGAGGTATTATGGTCTGTAGTATATTTTGTAAATTAGGATTCTGGGTCATGGCAACTCACAGTATGTCCAAAATATTTTAATATAGGGTCCAGTGTTCTTCCTGGAGGACGGGAAGTCTGCCATCTCTCTGAATGATGCACTGATGTGGGCCAAGGTCAACCCCTTCTCCCCACTGGGGACCGGCGTGCGCCTGAACCCCTTCTGATCCAGGACAGAGGCCAGGAGTCGGGTTGGCATGGCAACATGCAAACATAGACGTATAGAAGCTGCGATTCATGACAGAGGGGTTGTTGCCAGTCGGGATGTAAGGATGGTTTGGCAATGGACAGCAGGGGTTATGGAATGACATAAATGTTCTTACAGTGTTAAAAAAAATGTTAATGTGCAGAAGATCTTTTTCTAGTAATTACCTTATTAAAGGTTAAATCGTGACAATTTTCAATAGTTAACACGTTCCTATTTTTGCTGCAATAGTCTTCAGTCATTTCATTTGACTCTTGTGTCCAGAGCTGATGGAGAAACAGGAGCCAGAACACAGAGCAGGCGCATGGCAAAGTGTCTGCTTAGGCATGAATGTACATGTTTGGTTAGTTGTCAAGGAGCGTATTGCACTGCACTGCTTTGGGTTCTCGTTCGCTCAGTGTGGAATGAATTGAAGTGAATATTCAATTCAATTTTGAATGAGACGGTGTAAGTACTGACCACAACTGCATTAAAAAAGCTTGGCATGGGTGTCTTGTCATGCGTATAACTGGCAATGTACTTTTATAGAACACATTTAGGCAGCCGAGATAGGATGTCTCAAATATGGTGTACCACAGCTATTGTTTTCTTGTGCTGCATTGCCATTTCAGGGATGACTACCAATAGAGACAAGCACAGATTTGGTTGAGGAGGAGGAATCTTTTTTTTGTTTTGCTGCAGGGAATGATCATCTTCTTCGGACTCTATCATAGAAAGTTATCATGGCCAGTCATTTGTGGGCTGCATTTCCCTGGAGCTTTTGGTTTGTCTCTGTGATGTACCTTTGTTCAAACTGACTGTACTTGCTGTGTCTTCATTCAAACTCCCTTACTGGAACAGCTATCTTAGTTTAGGCAATATGACAACCACTGTTTAAATAGAGGGACTAATGTTTTTGTGTTATGTCCCTTTGAGTGAAATACCTGGACCTGTGCCTTAAGATGGGGAACAAGAAATGTATCATTGCTATTTATATGGTGTGGTCAGAACATAAACAAAATAGACTTTTAGGCAAACTGTATATAGATATATTTGCTATTCGCCATAGCTTTACAATGAAGATTAAAGGAAGCAGACATGACACTTATGTTTTACACATGATTTCAGAACTCTGAAATGACATATGCATATTGGTTTGAGACCAATGTATATTTGTTATTTGAAGAGTTAAATTATTTTCATACATTTGCACTGTGATATGTATTTATTTGTATATTTTTCACCCTTTGTTTCCTCTGCATCGAGATGTACAGAGTGTAAATGTCATTAAATTTCACAATGCATCCAGTGTGATCCAGTCTATTGTACGAGTCTTAGTTTTGGGGACATACTGTGTAACGTATGTTTTAAGTATGGATTGGTTCAACACTGCCACATCAGAGGCTGAATCATCTTATCCATGACAGGGTGCTGGTGGGTATTGTCATGACATTAATATGCCAGCAATGATGAAAAAAAGACTGGAGGGTTTTTGGAGTACTTCAGCAAGTTGTCCTTATATTCTGATAGATCTAACAACAGTCAATGCTCTGAGGAAGGAATATTTCTGTGACTCATGAAGTCTCTAAAATCTCAATTAGATTAGAGCTGCAATAACCAATCAGTAACCTTCCAAAGAGAGAGGATAGAATCCTACAATGACTTCTACAATCTTAAAAAATGCTAACATCGCTTTCATTGTTAAGCATTCATGGATGCCAGAACTCTGCCAATACAACGTGTGAAATACTATAGCAAGGCTGTAACTCTGACTGTATTCATATTTGTACAGAGTCTAGAAATACAATCTCAGGATACAACAACGCACAACTGGCTGTAGACAGTGGCAACATGCGCTGTAAAGTATATCTTCTTCAAGAAATTGGATTTTATTTACTTCATAACACTACTAGTTCCCCACATTTTATACAACTTGTAGTTCTCAGATCCAATCGATCTTAAAATGAAATTGTTGCCAGAGTAAGTTCAATTCAATATTCCTTCTAGAATCTACACTTTTGATTTAAGTTTTAAGGACGCATTTTTCCCCGTTTAGACAACCTAATCATTCAATTTAATGGCATGTTGTGGTAAATTTCTGGTGCAACTTTGACCTCAGTATTATTATTTTTCATTTGATAATTTCTGTTGGTTTTCATGCACTCAAGAGTTGAGTGCTCTTAAAGTAATTATACCTGCAACCGTTATAGGGAGGTGTGTGCTAGATATAGGTTTAGATGTATTACCTATTCATGATGTGTGCATATCAAGCGCATATGAAAGAGCTTGACTTGTGAGAGGAGACTGCTCATAAGAGTAAAGCCTCAGGCTCAGCCCCAGATTAGAGTTTAATAATCTGATTAACAGATCAGATTGATATACCTGAATTGATAATGGAGCTTCCAAAACATGGGCTGTTCCATTCATGTGACCCATATGAACCAAAACTTCATTGGCTAGTCATACAATGCTCCATCTTTAGCCCCTCCACCTTTCACCTCCCAGTAGCCTTTGCATTGAGATGACTAAGCTATCACCAAATACAAATACAAAAGCTTGCATTGATCTGTGGCTTACTAAAGAAATATTGTTAAAGCTAGATCAACATAATACAACGGTTAAATATGTGTAGTAGCTGTAGTTGTCATTACTTGGTTAACTTAACTCATGCGGTGAGTAGTAGTCAGTTAGACTTACCTAGAAAGTTAAGCAAGTTGATGCAATTTAAGGAAAATCAACACAAACTGTTTTAAAAGATTTCAAAGATTTTAAATTGAGACAGTGCCTCAATTTTAACAGTGTACTCCAACATTATTTCCTCCATCCTGTCTTTCTAAAGGACCAAACATCTGCAGCTCATGGACAATGAGACCTGGGAACTGAACCCTTCCCATTGGCCCCCCGTCAAGTTCAGCACTGATCTTCAGATACTGCTGGGAACCGAACCCTTCCTATTGGCTCCCATTCATGTTCAGCACTGATCTTCAGATACTGCTGGGAACCAAACCCTTCCTATTGGCTCCCAGTCAAGTTCAGCACTGATCTTCAGATACTGCTGCCAGTTAATAGGTCACTACTTGGCCTCGATCCCAAATGAACTTCTAACATGAAACATAGTGATCCCACAGATCAACAAGCACAAGCATCTAGGTAAAACCAGACATAGTGAAGCAGAATTTATATTTTGTTCAAAGAGATAGATAAAACATCTGGATGATATACCCCCATATTAGGATGTTTCCCACACTAGGCACTTTTATACCTAAGATTGAAATTATTGTTTTCATACACCTACATTTCAGCAGTTCAGACTTAAATTGCCTGGCAGTTTTCCTATTGGACAATGTAATCATCTGCTTATCTGCTTAGCAGTAATGTTAAGCCCGAGTCACACTGAATTACCTCTCTTCATGAAATGTGCAACACAAATACATTTGTTGTATTCATATTATTCCAAACTAGATTTTTTCTCAGCCAAGTATTCAGCCTTTTTTCTCTTCAGCAAAGAAGACTTCCTAAAAAAAAATAAAAACTGAGATTGAATGGAGCATGAAACAGCTCATGGTTCTTTAGTTGCAAGAAATGAAAACGTATCGTATTCTGATTATGTTCATGTGCTAAAGGGTTTTTGATATGGCATATCCCAAGTGATAACGTAGCCCAACAAGAGTTGAAGTGACACTGCAGGAGTCACCTGTTAACACCATGGACACTTGTCAGTTATTACAGGGTGGACTGGTGGAAGGACTGGAGGAGGAAGAAAGAAGACATTTTGTAGCGCTTATTTGTACAGCAGTATCAGGTAATTAGGCTAGTATTACGAGGCATAGTTATCATCATATTTTTTTATACAAGGGGTATTTCAAACCTAAAATTTGGAATACATTCATAGAATTTTGGAATGTTGATACAAATCTCTGTGGATAAATGAATGAATGTTAACATTGACATTTCAAATAACACATCTCTACCATATAGTAATTACATCAGACTCCCACTTATGAGGCCTGACTCATAGATTGCATCTTTGAAACCTACTGCAAATACAGATTGCATTATTATTTTCAACAATGCAAACACCATATCTTGTTTTATCACAACAATTAATACAAATGGACCAGAACACTGGAATATACATTTCAAAATGTGCCTTATAGGTGGATCCATATGGGTTGATGTTCAAATGTAATATTTACACCTCTTTTGAAAGGTAATAGACAAATATTCTGAGGGGAAACTTGTGGGCTGACCTCTCTTGCCATCAGTGAATGTTCATGTTGTCTTTTCACTGCACAGGATCAGAGAAAACTGGGTGCTTGCTGCACACCCTGTAGGACAGAATCTGGCTCAACAATACAATATCCTATGTCATCCACTAGGTGGTGCTGGTGCTCCTTGTGTTGCTCGCTCACCCATGCGCCATACCTGCCTCCTCCTCATCTTGTAAGTGTGTCACATGGTGCTCTGACATCACCACCTCTCCACTCCTGTGCGCAGCACACTACTCCAATCACCAGATAGTGGTGCTGCAATGCCATTGGTTGAGAGATTCACATTCATAAAACATGCTGTTTGCAGCACACAAAGCGATGAGATACAAGGCCTGAGGATTCAGCATCATTGGAAAAAAATGGAGACCTGTGCTAGATGGTCAAAATGCTGATTCGTTTTGGACCCCTTTTAGACATGTTTTTGAACAGCAGTAAATACGCATGGAACATGCATAAATATGCATAAACTACATAAATTAACACAAGGGTTTTCTACCACAGTGATTCTATATGTGCATGTTCTGGTAAAACCAAGTGCCATTATCAATATTGTGCTTGTATGTTTACAAATCAGCCACAATATTTTAAAACATATAACCAAACATGTTATTTTATTGTCTTAAAAAGTAACACAATCTCCCGACCGGGTATATCACATACACTACAACAACAGTTAAACACCATTACTACACAAATAGGGACTTTTTCTCAAATATTATAGACATTACAAAAGATTCCCCATATCCTTCACTTTTCTTTTTGAAGTTATTGTATTAAGCATGACAGATCAACCTCATTTACAGCATGGTACTGTACACTGTCACCATTTAGAAACAATGTCGTCTGATGCTGTTCTAAAATCCATAATGTTAAGGGAAGACATTTCATGGACTTGTCATTTTATTTCATATGAAATATTTTACAGTATAAACAAGGCATCCTTCTTGGATGGACTTTACAGCAACCAGACCAGGCATTTCAGTGCAAACATGTTTATACAAGGCAGTCTTGGCTGCAATACTCCCTTTAGACGTCCAAAACCTAAAAATGAAATCAATCAATAAATAATAGTAATAATAATAATAATAATCATAAAATTAGGAACTGATTACATTGCCTAAAGGAATCAATTCTCATAAAGCAACTCCACAAAATGCGACGGGAATTTGGAAATGCATCCTTGGACGGAGTCTCCTGACATGTAGTGTGTGTGTGCGTGTCTCTGTGTGTGTGTGTGTGTGTGTGTGTGTGTGTGTGTGTGTTTTCAGAGTCAGCTTGTACGGGCCGTGGAGCAGAGAAAGTTGTTTAGGATAGGCAGGTTTCCTATTTTGTCAATAACCAACATATCTCAGCGTGGCGACAGCATGTCGGGTGTTTTTCATGTATCCAATCCAGGGCTGTGCATTGGTAGACTGAGACCTAGAAGTCAAGTTCAGGTAATTGTGGCAGCCATTTTAAACAGTAAAAGAAACTGAAGTAATACAGCAATGATAGGGATACAGAGGGCCAAATTGAGTGAAAAAGCATCTCAATTAAAACAAAAAAGGTGAAATGTTTACTTGGTATGCAAATGAATGTATGACTAAGGGTGCAACAAATATTGTTTGAGTCACACTTTTATTTATTTCTTTGTCTGGATCTCCTGACAGATAGAAAATTAAGATTAGGATAAAAAATTGAGACTGGGATTGGCATTCAATCCAGGATTTTCAGAAATGAGCACAATCATATAATCACATAAGTGTAAATGTACATGATGTTCCACCTATAATGACATGGGCCATTTTGAGATTCTAAAAGTGCTAAAGAATACTGAACAAGCCTCATTTTCGGACTTTCTGGTTCAGTATTAGCCTCCGTCAAGATGCATTGTGAGACAGTGGAGTTTTCAAACAAATCCCCCCCCTACTGACAACCCATGATCCAGTCAAATGAACCATCATGCAACAGGCTGCAGGAAACACAAAGCCAACCAAAGACAATAAAAAGGCAAAAAAAAAAATAATAATAATAATAAAATAAAATAAATCGCCAAATCAAATGGAAACCCTGGTTTTGAAAATGCATGGCCTGATGAGATTGTACATAACTTACAAGGAAGCAAAAAGACACTCCTGTTTCAACAGAGAAAAATGAGTGTACTACAGCACTTAATACTGACTCTTTAGGATAAAAGTTCTCTTAGTTACAATGTCCACCGCTCCATGTCAACATTCACAAAGTAGAGGCTGATATCGCCATGTTCCACAGGCAAAGAACCCAAATCTGTACACGCCTTGATCTCACCGTTACACAGATGGTGGAGGTAGCTAGGTATGTGTGTGTGTATATGTAGATGTATATGTGTCTGCACATCTGTGTGGTAGTCATGTCTATGTATGTATGTCTGCGTGTGTGTGTTATTGTGTGTGTGTGTGTGTGTGTGTGTGTGTGTGTGTGTGTGTGTGTGTTTGTGTGTGTGTGTGTGTGAGAGAGAGTGTGTGTATGCATGTGACAGATCAAGAGACAGTGAGCAGAAAAGCGGTTGAGTTTTTTTTTTTCCATCTTTTTTTTCTCCAAATGAAAATCCTATAAAAGCCCGCACAGAGACAGTTTCTCCAGTTTCCTCATAGCCCGATGCCACTTGACCACTGATGAAAGCAACCCTAGGCCAACACAGTGGGAAGCCACAGGGTAGCACCAGGAGATGCTGAATGAGCCTGCTGTCTTCCTGTCATTTCCAATCCACTAGGTCCTCCCCACGCCCAGCACATGGAACTCACAATGACTTTCCCTTTCCCGATTGGTCACTGCCAAGATGGAGAGGATAAGGCGGCTTATCTTCACTTGAAGGGAAATGTTTTGAGGTAATAATGAGGACTGTATGACATCCAATATGACTGATCTTGTAATATCTGTGCCTTGACAGAGACATGGCACACCAAAGACAGCTTTCCACTGCAGTTTAACCCCCCCAACCAGGGGTCAAGGGTTAAGCCAGGGGGCCAGGGAGTGCTGCCATCTTTGACCTGACCTAAATGTATCTCTCTTTGCTAAAACAAACCAACCAACTGAGATGGTCTGGGGACTGCAACGAGGTTTTCTGAATGAATCCGCCTCTCGTACTTCCTCCCTACCTGGCCAAGTGAATAATGAGCTTGTAGGTGAAAACAATGGATCTGATGTGGAAAGGCTAAACCATGCCCCTTTTGTTTGATCAAAGCAGTCCATATCTTTCTTTCATGTGCATACATATTCTTCAGAACACAGCATGAAATCCAACCTTCTCACAAGCCTGCCTATGCATAACTGAACTACAATGTGTAACTGAAGGATGTTAATCAGAGTTGGAAAGGAGAAAGGGAAGGAGAAAGATGTGCCATATCACCAGATTCCCGTGCAAATACTATTTTTAAATGCCAGCTCATTTGATTGGATTGAACTGGCCTAGCAATAATAATAATAATAATAATAATAATAATAATAATAATAATAACAGCACAGCAGCAATAGGGGTCCGGTCCTCCTGAAGAGCATCGAATAAACCCCCTTGGGGAGATTGTTACGACTTTCAACAAACAGTGCTTGCGCACACCCAAAAATAAAAAAAGAAATATACGCCATCACGATCCACCTGCCGTAAGACAAACGTGCTTTCTCTCTTTCTCTGAGATGGCAAAACAAGAAGACCCGAGACACGGGAGCTAACACAACTGGACAAGCATGTTTCCAAACCGACAGTGACGTCCACCAAACCCTGGGTTCATGGGACTGAATCACTGCAAACAGCCACCAAGATGCCAGGTTGGTTTGTTTTGTTCATGTGTTTGATCTTTTTAACTATTCATGACCTGAGATTAAATGTTGGATATAAATCTAATGGTAAAACTGGTAAATTCTGTCAGTAAATGTCACATACAAAGCACTTTTGTGCACTATAGGTGTTTAGTAGTTTGGAATTCAACAAAAAATACACAGCTTTCCCTTAAGTAAAGTCAAATGAGTTTAACATGATTGTGTTTTCTACTAGTTTAATCTATTCTTTTTTCTTGTAAAGATGTGAAAATGAATCCAATATTTATTTTTAGCAATAGAGAGATAACATTGTTATGAAGGAATGCATTTATATTCTGATGTGCAATTCAACAGCTCTGTGAATAATGTCTTTTTTTAAGTTGGTCAAATGAGAAAGAATATATATATATTACCTTGGTTCTCTGACTTTTGTAAACCTTGAGTCATAATCCCATAGCCAGATTGCCTTAACACTTTCAATGGAACACATCAACATTCAATCCTTACACCAGCACGAGCGGACTCTACCAGCAAAATGATTTCTCTTCCATGTTGGAGAAAGACCATTGTGATACTTTCAGAATAACAACGTGTAAGATTATTGACTGCCAACCTTCTCCTTCACAAGCGTTGTCAACTTATGTCAAGAAAGAACAATCTTGGAGTAAGAGAAGAAAAATTCCACAATAGGTAATACAGACTGGAGAATTTCCTGATTGATAGTTTGTTAACCTAAGGTAATTTCTAAAATGTGATTTTCTTTCCCCCTCTTTTTGTTATTTTTTTTTCCATAATTTGTATTTTTTGTTTTCTTTTTTGTTATTTTTTTTTTGCAGTGTACTGTGGGAACAGTCAGTGGAAGCCATGCCTGTGGGTTTAACAGTCCCAAGTGTAGTTGGAGTGTTACCGCTGGGTGTTCGTACACCCCTGTCTCTCCATACCAATGTCCGTCATACCGCCCCTCACCCCCACCAGCCCGTATGCCTTCCCCCTTCTCCTCTCAATCCTCTCCTCTGCTCTCTCGCTCTCCGAGGAGGTCGCTGTCAGACACTGGTTATGGAGGCCAGGCAGTTGGGGGACTTCTGCAGTTTCTCGGGCTGGGTGGTGGGCGGCTCAGGGATGCTGCGGAACCCGAAGGGAGGCCCGATGCTGGTGGTGCCCATGTGGCCAGGGCTCAGGGCCGGGTTCTGCCGCCGGTTACTCTCCACTATGCTTGAGGTGTTGGAGGCCAGGCTCTCACGCGTGCTGAAGGAGAAACGAGGAGGAGATAGGGCGGGTGGGGGGGAGGTAAGGACGACCAGGAGAAGGAGAGTGGATGGGGAGAGGGAGAGAGAAGGGGATCAAACAGAATGAAGAAGAAGAAGAAGAAGAAGGCAAATGGAGGCGATAACAGTGACGTGAGGGAGAGATAGAAAGAGAGAAGAAATCAGAACACAGACCAAAAACAAAAACAGAGGAAGGACACCATCTGAAGAGACGGTCTTCCTGTATTGCTCCCAACTGTAATGTGGAATAAGAGCATCTGTATCTCTCTAATTTGGTCACCATTAACCCATGCTAGACACTGTGCGCTCCCATCCCCTATCTTCTAAGAAGAGAAAAGGCAAGAGGAAGACAAAGATCTACTGCTAAGCATCAAAATATCCCACAAGTCAAAGTCAAAACATGAGATACTGCATATGTTCCCTATGAAATGTTACAAAGCTAAAATAATGCAAAAACATACAATGTACAAACACAATACACGCACACGCACACACACACACACACACACACACACACACACACACACACACACACACACACACACACACACACACACACAGCAGTAGCAGAGTTTCTGATAGGTGTTGAGGTGAGATGAATGGTCTAGCCCCATCATGCTGCCATTTCTGATAGAGTAAATGATTGCTGAGTGTCCAATAGATTGGAGCAGTCTCCTACACACACACACACACACACATACACACATCCTACTCAGGGTAATTGCATCACAGAGTCTCTAAAATAAATCAGGGTCCCAATGATAGAAGGGGCCTGAGCTATAGTGGTACTTTTCCAGAGGCTGCAGTATGACATCATCACTAATGTGATGAGTCACACAGGAAATAATGAATGATTGTGTGTGTGTGTGCATAGGTTGTGCGGGGGGGGGGGCTAAAATTAGAGAACAGCAATGGCCCCTTCTCGTAAGCTATTTAGGTCTATTAATTCATACGCACAGACCAGACGCACGCTGTGAGATAATAGAGCTGACAAAGCTGAGATGCAGTGGGCCACTGCAGAGCTGAGAGCTGGGGGCACACCATGTGACTTCCTGAGAGGAAGGCTCTCATTTAAGACTAACACCCTGCACACTACACTACCCATACACCACTCCCCACAGGAACTCCTCAGAGGACAAGAGGATGGGTCAACTCGGGTGATCAGATGCAAGCAGACCAAATGTGAGGCGAGTGGTAAGTTTGTGAGGGACAATGTGGGATGCTGAGAGGTAACCGAAAACTTTGATATAATGTCTACATAACTGAATAAGTAACATTTGTATTCTGCCTTTGGGCTACTAAACGCCTGTGTAAGTTTGTTTTTTTGTGACGTAGCAGAAGAGTTTACTGGCCACTTGTCTGCACAGTTTGGTTGACGGTCGTATCTTGATGACCGCCTTCACTGCTCTCTTCTCAGCCATTTAATAAAATTGCTTGTATTTGTATGAGCCAAGTTAGTGCTTTTGACGAAGCACTAATGAATAGAGTAGAAACTTCGCCGCAACAGTATAAGCCTCTCATGGGCCCGGTGGGTAAAAAAACCACATCCATGTGTTCATATTTCCGATAATTAAAATGTTCACGACCAATGCAAATGCGGGACATTATCTTGATATGTGGGATGCGGGGCAAAGGGTCAAAATGCTGTGCAGTAAGATGCAATGAGGGACACCTGGTCCTCCTAGTGACAACTGTGTTAGTAGAGATATAGCCCAAACTGGCTGCACAAAGTCATTCAAATGTTACATTTATATGATATAGCACATGCTATATCTAAGAGACCTGACAAACTGATCCCTGAATAGTCAAGACCACTGGATGAACTAACACCATGAGTAGGCTTGAGCTAGTCTAGGAAGTGTCATAATGTGGCACACAGCACAAAGCAGTACAGGATGGATCCTTTTGCATGGCGTCAAACACAAGATGTAGATACAAATCATAAGTAATAGAAATGGTAACTTTTTCAAAACAATAAGGTTTAATGAAAAACTACAAAGTACATCAATGGCAATACATGAGGTGTATCACATCAAATCACAATGATGTCCACAAACACATGAACAATATCTCTTTCACCCACACAGACACAGACAAACACACACACACACACACACACACACACACACACACACACACACACACACACACACACACACACACACACACACACACGCACACAAACAAACAACGACAAACACACACACAGATAGACAGACAGGCAGAAAAAATAAGGCCACATAAGCATGGGCAGAGAAACACACTTGAAAATGCTCTCTATCTCTCACACACATGCACGTAAGAATGTCTTTGGCTGATATGAAAGAATCTGCAGTCACTGTGGGCTCATGCTTCTGTCTTTACCTGGTGAGTGAGTCACACAGCGCCAGGAGACTATTTTTAGCAGCTGTGTCACTCTTCACCCTATTGCTCATCAGTAGCTACTACAACATACACACACACACACACACACACACACACACACACACACAGCCTGGGGATGCCCACTCACTCCTGTGTCTCCTAGTTCACAATACTGTCACTGTGAGAAGGGAGATTCCACAGCTCAACTAGATAGAAGTTAGGGATTTTAGGCTCATACTTAAAAGGCAGCAACATTTCCAGATGTCAGGTTATTAAAGAGCCCATCGAAATAACCTCTTAGTCTATTTAGTCTGTTGTTTTTGCCTGAGTACTATCAAAGTAACCAGGATGGATAAAGCAACTATCGCACCAGTTGGTTTACCTATCTAGCCTTCCTGAATCATCACTGCACCAAGCTACTGCTATTGCCTACCTTTTCAGCGGAATGTTACTGTAAAGTTCCATCCTTTCTCATAACTTCTAAAAAGAACCAGTAAGGTCAAAAGCAAAACAGACACCCACTACACAGACACCCGTGCCATCTGACTGGGAGAGACTGCTGAAAGAATGCTGGTTGTCTGCTGTGGGCCTCTGCTTACCGTGGAGAGTTAAATCCGCTGTCGACCGTTACGCTGCTGCTGTCCATGCTGTCAAGCCGAGCCGAGTGGGCGGACTTCTGGCTGCTGCTGTTGTCCGTCTCCTTGGGGCTGAGCAGAGTCAGGTTGGTCTCAAACTTCCTCTGCAGGTCACGCTCCTTCTCCCTCTCAAGCAGCCACTGCATGGTGCCTCCCCCGCCTGGACCGCACACCCCTCCGCCTCCCCCGGTACCACCCACCGGCCCGCTCTCGACTCGCCCTTTCCCTTCCGTGGACCCCGTCTCCTTGCGCGAGGGATCCTCCGTCTCGTCCTCGTCCTCGTCGTCTGAGACGTTATAGTAGTCGAAGCCAGCTTCCGAGGCAGAGGGCACCGCCGTCTGGTCCGAGCCTGGGGGCACGGGCACAGAGGCAGGTGAGGGGGCAGAGTTAGGGGGCAGCGACTGCAGCGACTGAGGCTCCATGCTGTCCAGCACCTCAGCCGACTTGGCGTGGGGTGCCTTTCGCAGCGTGCCTGACTTGGAGTAGCAGCCGACGCCGCCATCCGAATAGCCCACACTCAGCACGTTGTGCGGGGGCTTGAACAAAGTGTCCTTGCTGAAGATCTCCTTCCGTTTGTCGACCAGAACACTACCCAGGCTCCCCGAACTACCTCCACTGCCCCCGACTCCTCCTCCACCACCTCCCCCACCCCCGGGGTCGGTGTTATGTTGGTGCGGTATCAAACGTCCGTTGGGCAAGGGCTCCGGGGTCTGGCTGGGCGTGGGCTTGCCTGAGCCACCGTGTCCCTTGGAGGAGGAGTCCTCCTTGTACTCCAGCGAGTGGGGCGAGGTGAGGTGTGGTGTCTGCCTGTCGGCCGGCGAGCCTTTCCTGATCCCGTCCGACGAGGTCAACGTGTCATGGTCGGCCTTGCTCAGGGGCGATGGCGCGGTCAGGATCGTCTCATTGGATGTGTTGCACTGGAAGTAGTCATCGGTCAGAGGCTTGGGTGACAGTGCTTTCAGCTCGCTGTAGGCGGGCAGGCTGTCCCGGCTCTTGTTCCTTTCCAGGGGGCTGCAGAGACGAGACTCGTCTAGGCCGCCTTTGCCCACGTCGGGCACACACACCTCGGAGCTGAACTTGGCAGCTGAGAACATGATGCGCGAGTAGTGCGGGCCCTGCTGTGACGACGCTCGCAATGTGCCGTCATCAGTGTAGTAGCGGCTCCGGTCATCAGGACTGCGGTCATAGTCCTCGGGTGTGCCCAATGAGGATGCAGCCCCTCCCAGTGGCCCTTTCGAGTTGTCCATAGAGCGCGAGCGTTCCTTGGCCTTATCTGGCCTCTCGTTGCGTGACTTCCGGTCCTGCGTGTGGCTGTGGCTGCGGTGCACTCGGGAGTGCGAGGTGCCGCGCGATGGCTCGGGGAAGGGCATCTCAGTCCGCCTCTTGGCCAGCTCCCCCGACACATCCCACTCAGGCGTGACGGGGAAGTGGGACTCTGCGATGTTTGGGTTGCTGTGCACCAGGTAGGCTCCCCCACCACGGCTGCGCTCCACCGTGTACATGCCCTCACGCGGCGAACGCACCAGCGAGTGGCTGAAGAAGCGGTAGTCCCGCTCGGCGTTCACAGCCGCCACCAGGTCCAGGTTGGAACTCTCGGAAGGGTCGCCGCGGGAGGCTCGCGTCTTGCTGTGTGAGCGCGATTTCCCGTGGGGCACGCGGCGGTGCCCTCGGCTACGCCGGCTGCGGGCGCTGTGCTGGGCCGATGAGCTCGCCTTGCTGCGCTGTGCCCGCTCCTCCTCCAGGCGCTTCATGACGGCCGTGTGCCGCGCCACATTCTCCACCGTCAGGTCGGGGTTGATGCGGCGGATAATCTCCATCTCCACCTCCCGGGGGATGGAAGCAGCCGCGGGGATGTCCTCGTCCCGCAGGGGCCACTCCTCGGGTGGGAACTGTGCCGAGAAGGTGGCCAGATGCTTGGTCTTGTCCTTTTTGAAGCTTAGTCGGAAGAGCTTCAGCCCGAACTTCTTGGACTGCTTCTCACTGCTGCCTCCTCCGCCGCCACTGCCGTCCTTCTTCTTGGTAAGCGTGTCCGTCTTGTAGGAGAAAGCAGCTGTGCTCTTGGTCTTGTCAGTGGGCTCAGGTGGAGGCAGGTGCTGGGCTTGGGCAGGAGGGGGCGGGGGCTGGGGATAGGAAGGCGGGTCTCCCTTGGGCTCCTTGGACGACTTCCTCGGCAGCGTGGACGTGTGGTGGCCCGGCAGGTCGTCCCGGTACGAGTTGTAGGGCTCGCAGTGGCTCTTGTGATGTGGCTGGTGGCGCTCGCGTTCTCGCATGCAACCCGAGGTTGATGGTGTGATTGTCCCAGACTGCGGAGATGTGCACTGCTGTGCTGGAGGCAGTTGCTGCTGCTGCTGCTGCTGCTGCTGCTGCTGCTGCTGTTGCTGTTGTTGTTGTTGTTGTTGTTGTTGTTGCTGTTGTTGCTGTTGTTGTTGTTGCTGCTGTTGCTGCTGCTGCTGCTGATGCTGCTGCTGCTGCTGCTGCTGTTGCCGCTCAGGTAACCGCTCGTCCAGGTGGTACCACTTGCTGTTGGTGCGGATGAGGGAGGGCGTGATGAAGTAGGTCTGCGGTGTGACGATGAAGTAGCCTTCCGGTGTGGGATAGATCTTCCTCTCCCGCACCAACATGTTGAGAGTATGTCGCAAAATCTCCGGGCTAGGCGTCGGCACCCCTAACGTGAGACAGAGAAAGGCATACGTCAGAGAGGCCAGGCTGTCATTATAAACAAACAATATTAACAGTATCATGTTGAGACTGTTACAAACATCACGAGTCATCCTTAATGTATGTTTCCAGTTTATATTATATTTACATTCCCTCTCAATGACAATGGCACCCTGAGCTGGCAAAAGTCTAAGTCTCACAGCCACTGTGTCATGTGTGTCATCATTCACATGTTATTTACAATCAGATGTGTGTTCAGATGATGTGATTAGCTTTGCGGAAGCTGTTTGCTTTGAAATTAATGTTGTTACAAAATACGGGTGGAGGTAGTGTTATGTATGTGACTTCATGCCTAAGAAACACAATACTGGAACTACTATCAATACATTGTGCCAAAAATTCACAGAAATCACTAATCTAAATTAAGTTAAAAATTAGATTCCATTACAGTTAGAATAGCAACATTTGATAGGTCAGGTCGTAACCTGAATTATAGTATTATAGTATAGTAATAGTATTATCCATATCTGCTAGACGTATATTACTATTGTGATATGGTGTGATCATGTCAAAAACACATACAAATGTAATGGGGAATAACAGGAGAAGATGGATTACCGGGTTCAAAGGGAGGTTAGTTTTACTCACTAAATGTGCTTTGTGCATCACAACACAGGGATAAAGCTTGAGTAGGTGTGATCTCTAGAGAAATAACGGGAGGGGCGCCAACGAAAAGGACTGGCTACAACGCCGACATTCACCAAACCCTTCCACCAATCACGCCACACCAGGCATTACTTCACCTTTCATCATCAAGCCAATAGGCCCCTTAGCCTGGAAACAACTCAGAAACCAGCACCATTTAGATGATTTAACAGTCCGTCTTCATTGACTGTGCTCAAGACTTCTGGCAAAATGGCTTTAGCCCAGCAAAACTCCTGAGACCATAATCCTCCATTCCACTATTTGAGTGGCTCAAGTATCGCCGTTACCACTGCATTTGGCTGAATGTCACAGGTCATGGGAGTTTCTTAGCTGTGTGACTGAGATGCCAAGTTGTGTGTGTGTGTGAGTGTGTGTGTGTGTGTGTCTATGTTTTGATTAAATATAAAATATAACATGTACAACAAGTGCATATGTCACTGCACAACTGCATCCATTCCCATCATGCCAGCAGTGGTGTTTTGTGTTTTGGATGCAGCCAGACATAGAGGCTGTCTTCCAGACAAGACGGGATGCTGGAGGGTACACTGTGTCCTCACTGCTCCCAAGTCCTGACTTTACCCCAATCAGTCTCTCTCATAAACACACACACACACACACACACACACACACACACACACACACACACACACATGCACACACACTTGCACATGCACACACACACTCGTTCACTGAAGCTGGATAAAGCACCAGATTAGCTCTAACTTGTGAGGGTTAAGCGTTGCCTGCCATTACATCATACTGAGTTAGTTGCCATACCAACATGACGCAACCCAGAGACTCCACTCTCCATCTCCCACCCCCCATCTGTCTGTGAAGAGTAGCACTGTTCTATTCGCAGTCAAGTTGCCTTCACTCGCTGATTGGTTGGGGCTTCTGACAAAGAGCTGAGCAGAATGCACCAGCTGGCTCTTATTGGACAGTTGCATTTACCATGCATTTGGTTCAGATTTACAGTCTGTACGGGTTGGGGTTGCTTAGAGGCTATATTTCTCTCTTCAAAAGCGTGATTGACTTTTGCTACGGATCATCCTAACTTTACTTTGGCTGAGCTGTTTTTGATCAGTAAAACTAGGATAGGTTTGATAGATAATAACACAAACAGGATAAACAATGAAGTAGAAAAACTCGGAAGACTACAAACATTTGGCTCAGCTGCTGTTTGTAGATACATTATGACAAACAGTGCAGAAAAGTTCAAGGAAAGTCAAGATGCTACATATTTTATCATTTACCTTGGTGATAGTTAGAGGTCACTGAATGTGTAAGTGTGTCCCTATACGTATGTATGTGCGTGTGTGCGTGTGTGTGTGTGTGTGTGTGTGTGTGTGTGTGTGTGGTTGTGAAAGACGGAGCACACTGTCAGCAGTAACCCTCAGTTTAATGAGGTATTGACAGTGACACCGCAAAGACCCCAGAAGCCCCCCACCCCCCTTAACTCCAAACACACTTGCTCCCTTCTCCACGCTCTCAGCATAAGCTGCTGCACACACAGTTCAAAGGCCTTCAAGGCTTCACATTTCAGACTGTTTTATTCACAGGAGACAGGGAGACTGGCTGCCCCTTTTGATCAATATTTCATTGCAGAAATGTCCTTCCTGCCCTTCAGCCCATTCTAACTCTCCTCTTCTCTCTCTCTCTCTCTCTCTCTCTCTCTCTCTCTCTCACACACACACACAAACACACACACACACACACACACACACACACACAGACACACACATGGCCACACATACACCCAGTATACACGTGAGCTCTTAAACTCCCACATGAAACAAAATATATTGTTATACTGTATATCAAAGTCAAAAGTAAATACTCTAAATACTGCATGCTAGCCTCATGCTTGCACATTGAGCTAATGTATAAAACTAATACAGCATTGGACACCCATGGGATTAAACGTGGGTGGGAACAATTAGAGGATTAATTGGGTTTAAAATTTCTAAACCAATCCACCAACTCACAGCTCAAAGAAGAGTACAGTGGTGAATGGGGCTGTGGTCAAGTTGGGGAAGCCTTTAGAAAGAAAGCCAACCTTTAATCGGGTTTCATCTCAATTTAATACATACAATTTTAACAAGTCGTCCGTGATGTCTGCTCTTGTCAAGCTGTGCTCTCTCTCTCTCTCTCTATAAATATATATATTCATGATTTTCTCCAATGGTAGAAATAATGCCCCCCCACCCATAGGATATGCACCCGTTCTGGAACTAATATTGAGCAAGTTCCTTGCTATAAATACCTAGGTATCTGGCTAGATGATAGGCTGTCATTTAAATCACATGTTCTTGACCTAGCTAAGAAGGTTAAAATTAAACTGGGCGCTCTTTATAGAATAAGATCTTGTTTTACTTTTGAAAACCGAATGAACAATTTTGTCAGTCCTTGACTATGGTGACATTGTTTACATGTATGCTGCACCCTCTACCTTAAAACTCCTGGACTCTGTTTACCATAGTGCTTTTCGCTTTGTTACAGGAGACGCTTTCAGGACCCACCACACGGTCACAGAGCCTCATCTCCCTTGAAATCCCCCTTACAAAAACTAATATAGGTAAAATAGCTTTTAAGTTGTTTGCTTCCCATAAATGGAACACTGTTCAAGTGGATTTGAAACTAACCAAGTATTTGTCTGTCAATCAATTCAAGAGCCTTTTAGATGCTAAGGATGTGCCTCAATGCTGTTGTTTTAAATGATTCTCTGATTTTATTTTATACTTAATTTCTGAGTTTGAGTTGTTATTTGTTTTGTCTGTTTTGTTTTGTTATGGTTTGTTTATTTATTGTTCTTCTGTATTATGTAGCCTCAATCAGGGCATTGCTGCAAAAGAGCCCTGTGCTCAGTCAATTCTCCCTGAATAAATAATGATGATGATGATGATGATATATATCTCTATCTCTATCTCTCTCTCTCTCTCTCTCCCTCTCACACACACACTCTCTCTATCTCTCTCTCTCTCTCTCTCGGCTCAAACTTAACTTCTTGGGACAAAATTACACAAGTTGGACTTAATCATTTGATTTAGATATAAGTGTAAAGCCACGTGTGGTTCTGCAGCTGAATAATTTGATGAAAGGGTGAAACTGACACTGGACCGCAGAGACTCATCAGCTAAGTGTGCTTGGGCGTGGAGATGAACCCTCCTAACAGGATCAGCTTCTACTCCACTTAATCTATACTATCTGGGCATATGTGTGTATGTTTGTGTGTGTGTGTGTGTGTGTGTGTGTGTGTGTGTGTGTGTGTGTGTGTGTGTGTGTGTGTGTGTGTGTGTGTGTGTGTGTGTGTGTGTGTGTGTGTGCGTGTGTGTCCATGCAGCTGCACATCTGTGTTACTGGACCTCCGTGATTGGTTATACCCAGTCATGTGAGGGCGAGGAAGACGGGAAGAGGAGTGTGGCGACTGCAGACAGAATTAAGATGAATACGAGGGAGATAGAAAGAGTGATGAAGACACAAGACAGAGAGAGAGAGACAGAGAGAGAGAGAGAGAGAGAGAGAGAGAGAGAGAGAGAAGGAGGGAAGGCAGGGAGACTTTCACCTCTTCCACCCCAGGCTGGCTCTTTGATGTGAACTTCTCTCTTGAGGTCTGACAACATCATTACCCTACTTCTTGTCTAAGCCATGACAGAAATACAGGATATGCACACACACCCCCCAACACGCATACACACACACATACACGCTCATACACACACACATAGACACGTATGTTTACTCAATAAATGTGAAAAAAGAAATATGCTATATTTATCCAGAAAGGTGAGTTGCATTACATAAAATGTGGTAGCAAACACTATTTCAATAATATCTTAATTCAGTTCTCAGCCTATGCCCTCAGCCCTGTCTGCTGTGGATATTGTGGGCTGTGTGGACTATGTGAACTGGTTTTCTACTGAGTCTCGACCACAAACATACTGGGTAACAAAAAGATTTAGCCAAACACTGCATGCCAATCTCCAGATAGATTATAATGTGTGTGTGTGTTTGTGTGAATGTAAAAATGTGTATGTATGTATGTATGTATGTATGTATGTATGTATGTATGTATGTATGTATGTATGTATGTATGTATGTATTTGCAAGACCTGGGAGTGAGTGTTTGTTAATTGAAGTCTTTGTGTGCTTGTGTTTGGATAGTGTATGTGTGTGTGTGTGTGTGTGTGTGTGTGTGTGTGTGTGTGTGTGTGAGAGTGTGTGTCATAAGAGAGCCGCAATTCTCTAAATGTCATATTTTATTATAACAATGCTTCTGATTTACTATCGGCCGTCACACTCCATGTCCCATCTCATAAATACTATCCCGCCTGGGAATTGTGTGGCAAAAAAAAAAAAAGAAAAAGAAAGGGGAAGGGAAGGGAAGGGGAAAAACAGTCTGAAGAAAAAAGAGAGCTGTTTGACACATCTCTCAAACTCCTAGACGACTCTGCTATTGTACTCAGGCGCCTACATGGACGGCTCCAGAATGACATCACTGAGATACAGAAGCAGTGTCAGCGATTGTGTCTCAGTGAGTAGCAGGTTGCCAACAAGCACTGGCACTTTGAATACAGGAAAAAAAGTGGGCAATGAAGTAAGCTTTCAAGTATGACGCAGACAACCACTGCAGAGCAATAAAACAACAGTTATATGAGCCTAGAGGCATTCATAACGTGAGCACTTTGTGGATCCTTAATATCTGTTTGTGCATATTTGTGTCTGATGGTAAATGTGATCATGTTGCCCTGTTACTGGCTATATGTGACATTTTTGACACAACTTTCAATATAGGGATAGCTGGAAAGGGTTTTCATGAAAGGCCATTTGTATTTGTACACTATTTGTGTTTACTCAAAAACTCAAAGCTTCTTTTACATGAACATTAAAGATGGCAAGGTAAATTTTTTCCTGTTTTGCTGGGAAATGTGTACACCCACTTCCTAAACAAAGTTGCAGACGTGCCTTTATCACTCGAACCTGAGCGTGCATGACCGGAGATAACTGGTGAGGCTTTGGTAGTGGATGGTGGCTACTGCTGGTTACACCTACAGGCTTTCCCTCT
Source organism: Clupea harengus (assembly GCF_900700415.2). Lineage (NCBI taxonomy): Eukaryota > Metazoa > Chordata > Actinopteri > Clupeiformes > Clupeidae > Clupea > Clupea harengus. The sequence continues at coordinate 10,377,924 of NC_045173.1, forward strand.
GTAACCTGCTCTCCATTTTGACAAGTGCACCACTGCATATTGCACACAAAAGGAGTTTGAATCACTGCCGCAACTTTGATCTCCACCTTCACATAGCGTGGGACTGACTCAACAGTCAACTGTCTAATCCTCCCATCCACATGCACAGGTATACTATGTCCATTTTGTCTGTTGCAAACAATGCTGCTTTCAGGTCTATCAGGTAGCGAGTGATATTGACCTGTTTGTAGCCCTCAAAGAGACCCATAACTTGAACAGATGCTGACATGCTGTGAATGTTAACAAAGCTTTCTTTGTTTTTTGCATCAAAGCTACACATTGGACGCTCGAGCCAAACTGCACCACAATTGTCTCCTGACAGCCCTACACAGTCATCTGAATCTGACCCCTCTGAAATGACCCCAGACTTAAAATAACCTGCCATGGTCCCAAATAAGCAGGACACCCTGCCATGTTCAGTGCCGTGTGTTCTGCCATCGGAGGGAGAGAAGCTGATTACCTGGGAAGCAGGTGGCGAGATGTTCCATGAGCGCATCCTGAGTGACGGGCTTGCGGGCCGAGTTCATGGCTGAGACGGCCAGACACAGGATCTCCCCCAGCGGGATGAACTGGGACTGGCTGATAGGTGACATACTGATGGGAGACACATCACCTAGAGAAGGGAGGAGAGAGAAAGAGAGAGAGAGAGAGAGAGAGAGAGAGAGAGAAAGAAATAAGAGTTAACTCAATCCCTCTTTCATAAAGTTGCAATGCGAGTGGATCCTAACTTTTCACTTTAAAGGTTTTATCGGACTGAAAAGTTCAACACATGATGTATCCATGGAGTTTCACAGTAAATAGTGTGAAAAAGCATGTATGTTCCCAGATAGATGATGACATAAGGCAAGTTTATTAGCAGATAAAAGAACGGAGAAAAATAAGGATAAAAAGGAAGAACATTTTTATACCTCTGTTAATTCATTATACTGTTAACTGTTAATTTCATCACTGCATTGATGAAGAGATTCTATAGTCACCAGCATAGCTTCCATAAGACATGTTATTGCCTTTAAAGATGTGTCCAAGCGGGAGCATATAAAGGTTGAATAATAAAGGCTACCCCTAGAGGACATCACAGGTCACGGATGCACATCGGTGTTGGGATATATTTTCCAATGGCAACAACATAGTCCACAGTATGATCTGAGCCACTAGATAACCAAACCTGAAAGTCCAGTCCAATGTTCCAGTCTGTGTAGTAAGATATTTTGATCAGTGTCAGAGGCTGCACTAGGACGGATGTTTTGTCTGTATTGATATTGAAAAGTATGTCACTTAACACCTTAATTACAGTTGCAGTGACAAGTTAGACGTGTTATAGTTACAGGGCTCTGGTTGACATGCCATCAACAAACGGTAGATTGGAGATGGCAATCGTTTAGTATGGAAGCATCTAGATTATTCTTTTTGAGCAGGAGCTTTATAACTGCTGATTTGATCAGGGAGGAGGATACTGAACGGTCTAACTCAAAAACATGAACATAGAGATGGAGCGGGCACAGAGGAGGAGACATCCTGGAGGACAAACAACTCGGGGAGCATATAGAATGGATAGAATAAGCCCTAAGAGACACCACGTTCAAACATGAAGTAGGTGAAGAGGAACCTCTCTGTGTGTGTGTGTGTGTGTGTGTGTGTGTGTGTGTGTGTGTGTGTGTGTGTGTGTGTGTGTGTGTGTGTGTGTGTGTGTGTGTGTGAGAGACATGTCTTGAACCTTCCTCCTCCCACAGCAAAGGGCCTGCCCTGACCCCCCTGGCTGTGTCGACTCAGCGTTAAGCCCCCCTGTGCTTTGGTAGGCAGCTCCCCATGTCACATTGATCCCATTTACACTCACATACCCCTCACTAAATGCACTTCTCTTCAAGAGATTATATTGCCCTCCTCACTATTTATTGAATCAACCTCCATGCTGCTAGATTGCAATCACTGCAAAACAACTGGAGTACAGCCTGACCTTGTCCTGAAGGGCAAATGTTATGCACTCTATCTCTCTCTCTCTCTCTCTCTCTCTCTCTTGCTGGTTTTGTGGTAATACAATAATACTACATAAATATTAAGAGTCTTAGTCTAGTCTGCGGCACTTTCCTGGGAGTGAGTCAGTATGTAGGGCTGAATGTGTATGGTTTGCAGAACATCATGAATCTCGGAAAGTTCCATTTCAGAAAAGAATCATATTGTCAGCTTATTTTTCACTCTGACACACACTCATAGCTGCTCGCAACTCACAGCTGCCTGCTGTTGACCATAGCATGGTAATGTGAAATGACCAACATTCAGACAAAGCCTTTGGTTGAAAGATGGTCTAAGCTGTTCGGTGATGTTTGTGTCAGTGAGGTGTCAGGTAAGAATGATTAGCTAAAAAAATGACTTGATAATAGATGCTAGAGTTTTAATAACAATAAGGGCTCTAACCTCTTCTGATAAGGCATAACTAACAATTCCTAAAAACTCACATAGGTCAGGAAGGGGATGCATCAATAGCTCCATCATTCAACATAACGTACACGATTTTCAGCAATTCTGCCTTATCAAAATATAATATTCCCCATAACCTCTACAGTCTATTGCATATAAAATTCAGACAGATCTGCATAAAAGCAGCATTGCAGCTTAGCGCTGCGCTGGGCTCCAGACATTTCTGTGGAAACTGTCTCTTCAGCAGGGAGATGAAACTCAGCAGAGCTGGAGTGCAGGTCCAGCGCGCCACTATCAGCACTGCAGGATGCGGGGAGGGAGGGTGACATCATCCACATGGAGGGAGCGAGCGAGCGAGCGAGTGCCTGCCCACCCGGCTGGCAGGCTGTCAGAGAGCCATTGCTCACCGCTGTCCTCTCAGCCTCCTGCTCCACACCACTGCCTCCTCTACACACACACACATTCACACATTCACACACATTCACACACACACACACACACACACACACACACACACACACACACACACACACACATACACACGTACGCAAGCACGCACACACACCACTGCCTGAACAAACAACAGACCCCTTTACCGAAGCGACGAAACGCGCACACACAAACACATACACTACAACTGCACATACAATCATTCACTAAATCTACCACACATTTCCACCCCAGTACTACTGTGGCCATCCAGGTCTGCGCTTACAAAAGATCACACGTATAAACACGCATACATAACCTCAATCTCTGCTCATAAACCACTGTCTAGGTTCTTAGAATGTCTTTGCTCTTGCCTCAGTGTGAAGAGTCAGACTCTACATACAGTCAAGGTCTTTTTCTATCTATGGACAGGTGAGGACATATAGATGCAAAGTGACTCTGAGCAATCAGGAGTGTTAGTGCTGGTGCTGTGTTATTCACATGAACGTCACACAGCGAGACAACGAACCATTAGTCTGACGCCTGAAGTTATAATATGCTGGGCGAAGATTTTAGCCCGCTGAAGCTCACATGCACACAATGAGAGGGTGAGCACAATGCAGTTTTTTAGAAAATACAAATATTTTGGAGGTGTACTCCGCGCAGAAGTTTACAGTTATGTAAATCAATTAGTCAACATGGTAACCGTTGAAAAAAGCCAGAAATATAACTTAATGAGGGCAGAGATATGCCATGGCAAGCTTTAAGATCCTCTGCTTCTTCAGCCTTCACAAATCAATCCAACTGGAGTCTGATATACTTTACCAGGAGGTGACCGGGGAGTCCAGAGATCACATGTGGTGATAACCCACATGCCCGACTGCCCAAAGAAAGAAGTCATGAGAAAAAAGTCAAACCTTTCTCCTTGCCTCTCCCTCTGACGAATCGTTAATGATATAAACAAGCGACAGTATTTACAAAGATTCAAACTTCTACTGCCCTGCATAGTATATTACCAAGTATATACCAAGTATATTATACGTGAAAAAAATGAAACGGGAAAAAAAATGAACCAGTTCTTCAGCCCATGCGGTAAGAAAGAGATGACATCAGTCTGCCAGAAAAACCTGACGTAACCACTTTTACATATCTCACAGACACATTGACATCTCAGGGGCAGAGGCAGTGAGTGAGTCGCGAAAGGCAAAAATAAGTTTCTTGTTTCAGAAATCCTTCTGACCCTGGTGGCTTGAGACAAACCAAAGAAAGTCATGTCAGCATTCGCAGCGGTCTAAAATGTATCCATGCTGTCTAGACAGAGAGGATCCAGAACACCGCAGACTGTTCCAACAGTTCCCTCAACGGAGGGCTGACCAGCCACTGAACCTGGAGTCCTTCCTTCGGCACGCACTCACTCTCGTGAACACACACAGAACTGAAGGATTAACACTGTTGAAGCTCTATGGAAAGTAGTGCATTATTAGAAGTTCTACTCATATAAAGAGATATACGCAAAGGAACATGCACCAAGCATTTCTAACAAAGATGACACTATTGGCTACTAACTGCTGGACCAGATTTCTTCAGGCACATCATCTGTCAAACAGACAGCGTGGAGGAGGAAGAAAGAAAAAACTATTTTTTATTCACAGAAAAACCCGTGTAATAGTAAATCTATCACTCTGGTTGACAATTACCTCTGGAAATAGATGCTTTCTGTCCCTACCCCTACTGTATACTTCAAACACGCCACCTCAAAGTAATACCTCATCAGCCATCATGTCATGTGACATCGTATGACGGATGCTCACACCAAACTAGCAGCGTGCAGAGAGAACCAGAGCAGGAGAGGCTGTGTGACAGGGGAAGAGAAAAGGGAGAGAACGAGAGACAGAGAGAGAGAGAGAGAGAGAGAGAGAGAGAGAGAAAATAAGATATTCAGTACCTCGGCCCCTCTCTCAGCCCTTCCAGGTCTGAATCCCAGCAGACTGAGAAACAGCTCCTCGGCTGCAGCCTTCGAAAAATCACAGCATTTCCTCTGGGCTCTTTCCCAGCATGCTCTTGTCCACACAAAGACAAGAGAGGTGTGACCAATCACGTTCAGGCTCACCATGCACTGTTTTTTCTAAGCACCCACCCATTATTGCCTGTTGACACACACACAAGACACACACAAGACACATACACACACACACACACACACAGACACACAGACATACACACACACACACACACACACACACACACACACACACACACACACACACACACACACACACACACACAAAGAATCTCTTCTCTCTTCCCTCTCTATCGCCCTCTCTCTCCCACCTCAAACACACACACATACACACACAACACACACACAAGCAAGCTAGTGGGCGGCCTGCTAAACTTGTTGTCATGACAACGCATCCCAGATGCTCCCTCTTGTTCCTCGCCTGCTTGTTACACCCCCCCCCCCCCCCTTTTAATTCCTCCACTTCTTCCTTCTTACTCAATCGTGGTAATGAAAAATTGAGGATGGCACGTTGGCTGCTAGACTCAGCAAAACTAAACCCCTATACCCACTCCCCTCAGCCACCCCCCCCCCCCCCCACACACACACACACCACAAGCACCACATCTCATCCCTCTCTCCTCTCTCTCTCGTTCTCCCTCTTTCCCACTCTGTCTCTCTGTCTGTGTCTCTCTGACAGAAGAAATGCTGAGAGCAGGTTGCGTGTGTGTGTGTGTGTGTTTGTGTGTGTGTGTGTGTGGGGTGGGGTGGGGCTGGCGGGGTCCTCTTTTGTTATCTAATTAAAGACTGATAGAGCCCCTAAACAACCTCTCTATGGGGCAAGCAGTAGGAATGACAGCGCAGGTTTAAGGTTACAACAGAGAGGGAACGAAAGAGAGAGAGAGAGAGAGAGAGAGAGAGAGAGAGATGGAGGGAGGAAAGGATAAGACAGAGGAAACGAGCGAAGAATCTGAGTCAGGAATACATGAATGAGGCTAAGAACAGAGAAGACAGAGGGTATACGGTCTGTGTATGCATCAGGTGTGCGCGTTTGTGAGCGGTGACTGTGTTTATGACCCAACCGCCGTCACCCCTCCGCCGAGCCAAGCTAGCTCTCGCCTTTGTGCTAGCTGTTAGCATTGTTAGCACTAAAGAGGTGACGTCATCTGGCGAGCAGGAGAAGGAGGAGGAGGAGCATGACAGGAGGAGAACAGAGGAACAAGAAAGAGGGAGGGGAGAAGAGGGGGGGGGATAGAGATAGGAAAGAGAGGAGAGAATAAAGGTGGAGAAAAGAGGAGGAGAATGACTGCAAAGGAGAAATGCGGAAAATGGAAAGCAAATAGAACAGGGGCACGGAGGAGATGGACAGAAGTCAGAAATGAGGATGAATTTGAAAATGAAAGAGAGAAAGAGGGAAGCGAGAGGTAAGGCAGAGAGAAACCCCCGGAGTTAGACGACAGAGGTGGAACATCCACACCCAGTTGGGGCTAGCTGATTACACTTAGCTTATTGCAACCTGAAACACACACACACACACACACACACACACGCCTCCTCTTTCTAAAACAGCAACACATTCATGGTTGGAGCCCAGTCACTGATGCAACAGTTGACAGAGCCACTGTAAACAGACAGACTGATCCGCCCGGACGGAGTGACTACTGGCTAATAAGGACACAGCCCTTAGACACTTGGTTAAGATGGACTCCCAGTGACCTGCAACAGCATCCCGATTCACACATCCCACTGGCGAAATGGCTCATGAGACCTACAACCGCTCTGCACCTCCTAGAGCTGTCCTTTGTACTGCATCTCACTGTGTGAGCACTGTGCAGGCAGGGTTAGGGAAATAGGCTGATTTTAGACCCTTGAGAAAAGCAAATTACAGATACGACTTTCAATACTCATTCAATACGACAGCTTTTTTCTTGCCTTTTGTGTGTGTGTGTGTGTGTGTGTGTGTGTGTGTGTGTGTGTGTGTGTGTGTGTGTGTGTGTCTGTCAGTGTGTATGTGTGTTTGTGTGTGTGTGTGTGTGTGTGTGTGTGTGTGTGTGTGTGTGTGTGTGTGTGTGAGTGTGTGTGTGTGTGTGTGCATGTGTGCATGCAGTATGCAGTGCATGGTGGGACGGATATGAGGGCAATTTTCGGGCAAAGCGTCTCACTCTCATTAGCATGAAATGGCACCCCAAATCCAGGGGAACGTTTTGCTTTGGCAGCACTAACGCTTGGAAGGAGCTCTGTCGTAGCCGCCGCCGCCGCCGCCACCACTCCTGATTCCTGAACACAATGACTGCCTTATCTTTGGCTCGCTCCGCCCGTCTCCTTCCCCCCACTCCATCCTCGCTCTCTTCAAACGTTATCTCTTGCTCTTTCTCCCCCTTACTCTATCCCTCTCTTCTCTCTCTCTATCCCTCTCTTCTCTCCCTCTCTCTCTCTCTGTCTCTGTCTCCTGCCTTGGGTTCACGCTCGGTTCAGTGTGACACTGAGGCTCTGATGTGCAGCGGCGGCGTCTGGCTTGTGTTTGGGCCCCTACCCTGCCCGCCTCTCAGCCCCATCCACACGCAGCCTGTCCCCACATCCTACCGCCCACCACTGACAGGCAGGCGCCTCTCTCTCTCTGGGGTGTCATCGAATCAAAAGGCAACTTAACTAGGATGAGTTATCTGAGTGGGTCTGCTGTCGGAAACTGACACAATCACAGAGGAGTTGAGCAAAAAAAAAAAAAAGAGAGAGACTTCAGACCAAAATTACAAAGTTTTAGAGAGTGAGAGACTGCGAGAAAGGAGAGGAGGGAGGCAGCCGAGAGAGAGAGAGAACTTTTCTGCCTACGTGGGAGAAACAAGAGGCCTTACGGAGTTCAGACTTCATTTTTAATCAGCATCCATATAGGTCAGTGATGTTACGTGGAAAATCCTGATATGAAGCCTTTCCTTGAGTGTGGGAATCTGTGGTACATTTCATATACACATACTGTATCGCAATTACCAAAGTATACTATGAATCACAATACTAATCACAAATTCTTCCACCGAATCCTTACAAGGAGGTTCTTAACTCTCAACTCAAAATTCCCTTTCTATGCCTGTGCGCTTCCCTATTTGAGCTTATTCCTGATACATACTCTATGTGCAAGATCTCCTGAGCTTTGAAACAAAGTTGTGTTATGTGTGGTAGAGTCAGAATCTCAGTTATATGTTTATGGCACGAGCTTTACACCACACATCATCAATCACATGTTCAGCTCACACAAACACAACGCCTCCACTGCATGAACAGAACAAGAGTTTACATGACATTGTGATGAACATTCAATTACAAACCAGTGCAACTGAAGAATGTGCTTACTTCTGAAAAGGACATAAAACAGGCCTTGCTTGACAGTCTGGACACATGGGAGACTGTAAAAGTAGAACCATGCAAACCCAAAGCAGACCATGTGAAGTACAGAGACCTCATGAAGTTACACAACGGTGTATTTGTGATTAACGAGTGTTATATAGGTACACTCATGATTATAGAGAAGGACATTCACACACATGCTGGGAGCATTTTCCTTTAAGAGGGGGGCTCTGTGTGTGAGAATATGTGAGTATATGTGTGTGTGTCAATCACCATGAGGTGTGTTCACAATAAATCTTAAACTGTCACAAAGTCCCCTTCAGTTTTATGGAACAAGAGAATCAAAGATATAGTCTTCATGAATTGTCATTGTCACCACGGATACTTCGGAGGAACAAATGATGAACAAGTGAGTTTGTAAACAGGGCTAAGGAGGTCACCGATAAAATGTTCTCATAATACCCAATTTCATAATGCCATGTACCTTACCAACCTCTCTCTCTCTGTGTCCTTCAAAAAAGGGCAACAGAAATACTCATTAAAGATAACTTTGATTTATAAAACATCCCAACCTTTAAGCCAACCTAGCCAACACGCTCCTGGCAGGAGGATCATATCTGACCCATGTGAAGTGCATGCAAGGCCTCAGTGTTATTCTAAGAGGGCCTCTCGCTCTGCTCCCCTTCCATCAAGCAGCAAGCTGTTGGCCTTTGAACTCATTTGAATCACAGAGGAATAATGACCCTCTGAACTGCCACGACAACCAACAGCACACTGCAGCTAACATGCCCTGAGCACCACGGCGACAACTGGCCTCCTTTGATTGACAGATAGGACTCCACCCCTTCACTTGACCCTGTGTTATACCCTTGGAAATGCCCATGTATTCTGCACAGGACAAACACAAGAGGACAAACAATCCAAGGAATGCTAGCCAGGCCAAGCTAGGTATGCTAATTGCAGGGGCAAAGAAACACAAGAGAGAAAGGAAGAGACGAAAGAAGAGGAGAGAATGAGAGAGAAAAAGGAATGAGAAGAGATGTGCAGAATTGATGCCTAAAGAAAAGAGATGTTCTGAATCGGTACTTATATTTAGCTGGCGCCTGTGAGTGTGTGAATGATGTCATCCTAATTAAATTCAGGTTGAAGGTGTTGTTTCACGTGAGGTAACACTAGATGGTGGTAGGAAGCAGACAGACTCACTGCGGGCAACACAAAAGGGAGGAGGATGGAAAAACAAAAATGAGAAATTGAAAATGAACAGACATTTTTTTTTGTCTCCATCTCACTCTCAACATACCTTTTATTGTCTCAGCTCATTTACTGTGTGTTCTTTAGCATCAAAGACACCAGACTAATTCTGAAAATCTGGCAAACCTGGCATTTATCTAACATTTGCATCAGCATCTGTTCTGTGCTGTTTTCATGAATGCTATGATTTCATTTGACACCGCTGCACGAGAGCCTAATCACCCAACCATCAGCCGGGCCAACCGAACCTGCTTCATCAACGCCTTCAGAGCCACAACCAAACCATGCTGCGTGACAGAGGGGAGAGGAAGGGAGGGGAGCGCAGAGAGGATGGGGACAGGGGGGTGCTGGTCACCTTGGTGATGCGCGGGGTAAACACGGTGGTGAATGTTAGTGTGAGGTGTGTCGGGCGCGAGCGTAATTGGTGTGCAGATAAAGTGTCCTGCTCACAATGCGCCGGGGGGAGTGATTTGTTGGGCAGCTCCGCTTTGTCTGCTGCTGAAGGGCCCGAGTGTCCGTCGGTGAAGCGGATGTGAAGATTTACAGGGGGCCCGTTTCCCACCGCAAAAGCCCTAACTCTACCTCAGCCTCTCCTCTCCTCTCGCATGCCCACTGAAGAGAGATGACCTCCTTTTCTGTTTTTTTTTTTTTTTTTGAGATGGGACACAAAGGATCGGTCTCCATGACAACAACCCAGGAAAAGTGTTTGCTTGTGCACGTTGATGCTACTCTCTCCAGTGCCATTATATGGGGCAGCAAAAGCAAACCAAATTCTGACCCCCTCCGATAGCCCCGTCCTAATGTTGCACAGGACTGAAAGCAAAGAAAGCCCCTCACACGCAGGGGCGTCAGAGTCAGAACCATAAAATGACTGCTCTTCCTCTACAGGACATTATGACCTATGAGCATAATGAGACAGAAGAAAATCGCAGCAGACACGTCACAGAGACTCATTTCCTCTCTCTCAAAATGTCACACACATGCATACATACTAAAAATGCTCTATCTCTCCCTCTTTCTCTTTTCTCTCTCTCCCTGTCTCTCTCTCTCACACACACACACACACACACACACACGTTACGTCATATGTCCCAGATGGCAACCCTGCAGCTTTTTGCTTATGTCCTACTCCATAAAGACCCCACCCCTCTGCCTCCATTCATAGCTCCTCCCCCCCTCTCTCTCTCTCTCTTTCTTTCTCTCTCACTCTTCTTTTCCTCTCGGCAGCTGTGATGAAGAGATCTAGATTAGGGCTATGAGCTGTACAGCATTCAGTGCTGCAGGGCTGTATTTTATGACTATAGGATGAAATAGGTTATGCAAAAAAAAAATACATATACTGTATACTGTATATATATTTTAAAGCAGAATCCAGTTTCCTACTCTCACCTACAGAAGAAAACAAAACGAAATAACTGTAAAAGGCCTGGAGTGAGTTTATCTCCTTTGTTTGAAAATATTTGCTAGGCTAGTCCTGATAATGCTGGCTGCGAGCACAGCCATGCCGAGCTGAATGGAAAGGTCAATAGAATGGGGACTGGGGGCTGAATCAGATGAGGAGAACTCTGATTCATGCCCCCAAAACCAACATTTTCCACAAACTGGAGTAGTGGTCAGTGGAGAAGGGCATGGGGACACTGCTCCGTGGGATGGGCATGGGGACACTGCTCCGAGGGATGCCTACTGTGGAGCACCTGGCACAACCCCTGCCCACTCTGCTGTGACCTAATAAGGGCTGGAATCAGGCACACTGTCTGTGCCAGCTCTGCCTAAGCCCGGTGGCACTGCCAACACACACAGACACACACACACACACACACACACACACACACACACACAACAAACACCCACACAACACACACACACACACACACACACAAACACAGAAACACGCAACACACACCCACACAAATACCACACCATCCATCAATTACAACCAGTATGCATAAACCTCAAGTCTCTGTATATTGAATACATAACCATGCACTTCTTTTTGCATTTTAAAGGTCTATAAATGCCTTTTGCTAAATGCTATTACAGACTGCAGTACAATCCTGATCCGTGAGGTGTCTGCCAACACTAACTCGACCAACCCTGACTTGGACTACTTTCACAGATGTGACGACAAAATAATCAATGACTTCACCAACCAGTCATTCAATCAGGCCAATCGCCTAGATGAGACAGAACAAGCTAACCAGAGCAAAGACTAGACAGGTGTAACACAGTTCATGGCCACCCCACACGAACGGCACTGAGTGCACCCCATCATAGCACTGAAACCATGTCCTAACATAAAGTTCACAGTCGGTTGAATAAAATCACTAATTATTTGACTAGGGGCTGTGAAACTTTTTGGTGATCATATTAGGTTTATAATATTGTACTATTATGCTTTTGTGCTTAAAGCAACAGTAAGGCCAAACAACTGCACAGTTGATAAAAGCCTGCTAGCTTGCTAACTGATATATTTTGGAGATATATTTGATGACTTCACAGGATTTCCAAACATACATGACAGAGAACAGCTTGTGTGGCTGGCGGGAACGACAGGTGTGTTTATCAGTCCTTCACATGACCAGACGTCATCAAAGTGAAACTGGGGATGTTCTAAAATCTAGTTACCTATAAAAATATACGTCACAAAATTGGTAAAACGTACATAATGTGCCTTTACAGTTTTTTCCGATCATTTTCACGCTTCTCAATACCATGTCCACTTTTTCAAAACTCTTTACACAGTGGGCATTACAGACACACACCTCAGCACATCAATTAACCTTTGGTGCAAAATGCACTACAACCACCAAAATACTTCATACTTCACCCACAAGTAACTCATGCTGCCAAAACTATAGCATATGCTCTCTTCTTAAATTAAACTACCTCATCACTCAATGTACAATGAACTAAAAAACACAGACAACTTGAAGCATTGCAAAATGCATATATTATTATGTGTTGCTGTATCCTCTATTTTTGCGCAGTTTAGTGTTTCATTCCAAAAGAAAAGAAAGACGTATGGCACCTCGTACATATTGTAATACATATAAAATATAGTAAATATGAAATTCAGCTGTATAGCTCAAGACAGCTCCTTGTCAAATTTGCTGTGGTATACTATAGTACAAAAAAGGGTGCAGCTACTTTTCTTTCCCAGTACAGTAACTAAGACTAACAACACATGAGGCTACCACAAGAAGTGGCTTGCACTCCTAATGCTGATCTGTGGTTTCCTTTGAATTTAGAGTGAAATTTGTATGAACTTTTGAACACATTTACAGTACAGCAACATTCTCCTTTGCCTTGAATCTTGAAACAAGTGTGAAAATGATTGGGAAAAACTGTAACATGTTTCCTCGGTTTGATGTCGGCACAAATCTCTCTCATGCACTGGTGAATCATATATACTCTCAAGCATGCATGCACACACAAGCACACACCTCTGAAACAAAGGCAACATGAAGAATGGCCTTTTAAGGCATGTAGGACCAACTCTACTGACATTTCAAGATGGCTTTAAAGCAACTTCATCTTAACTTTAAGGAAGAGTCAAATAGACATCTATTTATATTTGTGTTAATAATCATATTGATGCTTATTGGAAGAGCATCACTAGACTGGCAAAGAAATAATTAAACACTACTGACTTCTCATGATCCATGTTCACGAAACCAGACTGGGACAGAAATTCAACTAGAAACTAGCACTGCTACACCAAAGAAGCCCATCTCCTCAATCACAGACCCGTTCTCAACTGATAAAGTTCACGGTTATGCAGTTGTTTTTTTCCTCGTCAACAGGCAAGGTCACCACACGATAAAAATCAATACCAGTCTGCGTTTGTGTATTGACTGGTCTGTCCTGCTCAAGCTGCTATAGTCAGGGAGCACAGGCCACACGTATCAGCACTGTATCACCAATATGGATGCACGTCTATGGAGTAAAAGGGACACTGCCATGTGGCAGACTCAATGGCACATTGAGTGCTAGTGTCGTTCTTTTGATACTGTAAATATTTCCCCCTGGCTACTAGGCAATGTCCTGGCCACAGAGACATGCTCCACTGCAATGGCTAACTGCCGTGGGTGGGTTCGATAATATTGCTGCTCAGATAAATGATGTGGAGTTCGCAGAAGTGAAATAGTTGTGAGAGCTCATGGAAGCACCAGTCTCCCAGCTGATGTGAGCAATGTGTGTGGGTGTGCATGTGTGTGTGTGTGTGTATGTGTGTGTGTGTGAGTGTGTAGGTGTGTGTGTGTGTGTGTGTGTGTGTGTGTGTGTGTGTGTGTGTGTGTGTGTGAGTGTGTGTATGTGTGTGTGTATCTGTATGTGTGTGTGTGTGTGTGTGTGTGTGTCTATCTGTGTGTGTGAGTATGTATGTGTGTGTGTGCGTGTGCGTGTATCTGTGTGTGTGTGTGTTACTAACGAGTCAGTAAAAACGTACTTCCCCAAGATCAGCGGAACTCAATGGAAACTGCCATTAAGCACATCCCAAATACACCAGACCTTGTGATAATTGATGAATACAACAAAGCGATCAAAATAATTTTAATTGGCTGCTCTTATGACGCTTACATGGACACCTGCTATGCGTCAAAACTGTTAAAATACTAACCCTTAAATAATGTTTGAAACAACTATGGCTACTCATGTAAAGTCATTGCTCTGATCTTTGGTAGCTTAGGTGATGTGCATAACATGTGTGTGCGAGGCTGTGGATCTGTGGACTCTTTAAGAAAAGGGCCAAACATTTCACAAAGTACTGCTCTATATCAGCACTAATTGGTAGCCTCTTCATCTGGAGGCGCAGGTTTCTTATCAATATTTGATGATAAGAAAGCATCTATGTAATTGCATAGGCTACAGAATGCAACAGCAGACTGCTGCTGTGGTGCAATCACATTTGAATTGTCACGCGGAAATACATCTCTACTTATCTACTGCAACTTTGCAGACATGTGTATGTGGGGGTGTGTTTGTGTGTGTGTGTGTGTGTGTGTGTGTGTGTGTACAATATGGACTGAGACTTTCTCTGCAATTTAATACTTCTTCTAAGCCATCATTTTGCCATGATAGGTACTTATTTATCAAATCCAAATAAAGAAGTAAAATACGTGTATCTCTCTGTGTGTGTGTGTGTGTGTGTGTGTGTGTGTGTGTGTGTGTGTGTGTGTGTGTGTGTGTGTGTGTGTGTGTGTGTGTGTGTGAACATGTCAGGCTGTGTGTGTCGACCAGACCATGGGTGTGTCTACCTGGGAGGAATCCCCTTAAACCCTGTAGTGGGATTCAATCTGCTCACCTCCTCTCCGAACTATCCCACCTCCCTCCCTTCTCTTCCTCTACCACAAAGCAAAAAGTGTGTGGATGACCTGTTATGAGAACACAGATACAGAATGACAAGAATGCCCCCCCCCCCATACTGAGACCATAGCGCATGAGATGGAGGGAGCTGGAGAGACGAGAAGAAAAAGACACACAAAAACAAGGGAGGGGGGGAGTAAGCTGGGCGTAGTTATGTTTTAGTTGGGACACTGGCTCTTGGAGAGGGTGAACGGGTTCAGCATTTTGTGATGGTTCTCTCTGTGTAGTTTCCCACTGACAGGGAGAACAGAATGTCTGGACTAGATGTGACATGACAGGCAAAAGTAGATGAATAATTAAAATACAAAAAAAAATGAAATGAAAAAGAATAAGTTAATGTCATGACAGCTAAAAAACGATGGGCTTAGGGAAAGATGAATGTCTAGGGCAAAGATACTTTTGCTTGTATTTGTGTGTGTGTGTGTGTGTGTGTGTGTGTGTGTGTGTATGTGTGTGTGTGTGTGTGTGTGTGTGTGTGTGTGGTGTGTTTAGAGAAAGTACACAATGATCACACACACAATATTTGCTAGCTTTATAAACAGTGAAATCCCTACGCAGACTGTGCAAACTCTCTCACACATTCCATCATATGTCTCTCTTCCACACAGACACAGAAGAACAAATGAACACACCCTCTCTCTCACACTCACACACACACACACACACACACACACACACACACACACACACACACACACACACACACACACACACACACACACAAACACACCCCCACATACACATGTCTGCAAAGTTGCAGTAGATAAGTAGAGATGTATTTCCGCGTGACAATTCAAATGTGATTGCACCACAGCAGCAGTCTGCTGTTGCATTCTGTAGCCTATGCAATTACATAGATGCTTTCTTATCAGAACACTTTCTTATCGAGATCTAGGAAGAACTCAACCACTTCGTTCCTCTGAGGACATCTGTTGTCTTTACTTTCTCTCAACAGCAAGAGATGGCGATCAAGACTCTTTTAATGTGGCGGTGTGGTGGAATGACCGACCTTGTGCTATCCGATCAAGTGACAGCCACGGTAGCCTACATTCAAAAGTATCACAAAGCGTTTAAACTTTAAAGACTCACCCCTTAAGAACTCACCTGTCATTCTTATGTACTTGTTACAAGCCCTACAATTTTATATGAATATAATTGACGATAATATACAATACTGTTGTAAGTATTTTGTTGTATTATGCATAATGCTTTGGTTGTTGCTCGCATTGTTTTTTTATTTGTTTATTCTATAGGATGTATGTTCTAAGGATGAACATGACAGCAATATTATTACAAGGAAAGAGTGTGCCACTTGTAATGAGTTGACATGAGCTGACTAACATTACTGTAATGGACAACATTGCAAATTGAAAACTGACTTAGGCTTGTCCTCTTGAAGTTCATCATTTTACCTCTACACATTTACACTGCAGTAGACTACATACCTGTGGTATTTTAGGCTTCCATTTCACATATAAAAAATGTCAGGTTTTCAACAATGCTTATATCACGCAGGCTAAATTCTGTATGTATGGCTGAGGCAGGGGCTCACTTCATGAGCATGTTTTGGATGCATTACTATGAGAAGAATATTGGTGATATCATATATAAACTGTAATAGATGCAATTAATACGAGTTGTGCTGTTAGCGAAATAGTGGACAGCTATGAATCAGAGAAAATGTCATTTTCAGACATTGCATTTACGTTACACACGTGCTAAAAGTCAGGCGTTTTCAAACATTCACAAGGACACCATTTTTGGTATGTAAGTCATAATGCTCAAGGGTAAGATTGCAAAGTTAGGGGCACATCTAGAGTGTGGACAGGATCTTTGTAAATAACAGGTTATTATTTGCTACACTGTATGTTCAACATCATTAACAATTCACTGATCAAGAGAAAATAGAAAACATTACATTTCATAATGTGAGGTTATTCATAATGGGACAGCAGTGACTTGCCTTTTGTACAAACAAAAAAGTGACATCTTTTGTGACAATCTGAATTTTGATTTGAATTATTGTGTTCATTTGAGCCAACAATGGTTTGTGTTGATATGTTGAGTTTAGATCCACGAGTGATGCGGATCATGACATTAGGGCTACATGCCCATGGCAACAGCTAAAAGGCTTGCTAGCATACCTGCCAACATTTGAGTAGCAAAATCCGGGAGATTTCGGCGACGGCGGCGGGAGGGGCGGGGCCGGGGGGGCTAATATTGGTTTTGAGGGATGTTGTGCATATAAGTGTTTATAGACAACGTATTTATTATATATTATGTAGTCTTCAGTATATAAATAAATGCACAATAACTGTATTAACAAAAAAATATTTTTGTATTTATTATTATGTATGTGCAATGAACATAGTGACAATAATGTTGAACAATAGATCAACATTATTATTAGACCAACTAACTATTGCAATAACTTATCATCAATTCATGAAATTTTCTAATACAACAAAACAATTCAAGAATAAATAATTAAATTAAAGTAAATTAAATAATTCATAAAAAACATCACATAAACAGTTAATGTAACTTGCACAGGTCTTAAAACTACTGTTTTGTAGTGTTGTATAGGTGTAGGTAGGTGGCTGACTTGGCTGCCCTAAGTGTCTTTTTAGATGGGGTGTACTTTAAAGCAGGCTTAGTAAAGTTAATTTAGCAAGATAAGAGAGCGCACAAAGTGCGGTTATTCAAACTAGTTCTATTTTCTGTAACAATTTTTTTTTACCATACTGAAAGTCCTCTCTGAGGAGGCATTACTATGTGGAATGCAAAGCAATGCCTTCATCAGCCTAGCCAGCTGACTGAAGCGCTCATCTTTCCCTACAAGGCCCTAGAGTCTGTCCACTCTCTGTTCCTGAGGTAACTCCTTGCTGTCTGCAACCTGGTAGTCAGTCAGTTCCTCTCTCAGCTTATCAGTATCAAGTCTCAGTTGAGGAAACAAGCACCCTAGCCTTGTCACCACTCAGTATGAACAAATTTGCAAACATCGTATTAGTAGGGTTACTTAAAAAATGCTGAATGTACTTAATTCTTATAAAAATCTTTGCTCAGTTAGGTGACTTAAAAGCAATAGCCTGTGCAGAAAGATCAACTGCGCAATAGAATGTAGGTTTGCCAGATTGACAAATTGGTTGAAAATGGTGTATTTATTGTGTACACACTATATGAGTAGGAATACGTTGATCCGTCAAGGTTGACGGATCCCCATTCAAAGTGAATGATAGGTGGCTCACTTGCAAATCCTCTCAGACGTATTTTTCAGTTACAATAATGGGGTTTTTACATTGTACATTGTCTATTTCTCGGTAACTTTCTAAAAATATAAGTAAAAGAAAGTCAAACAAACAACTTTTAGGTACAAATACGACCATCAACGGAGTTTGATCCGCCATCTATTTTTTTTTTAGCTTTGTGCTCTTGAGACGTGACCATAAACCTGAAATGATTGGCTAGAGCCTGTGTTGTCGTCTTTGCATTAAAGCAATTTGATTGGCTGACGCTTGCGTTGCCTCTCATGATTGCGTTTCATACATGATCTGGCAACTTTAGAACATTGACACACATTTTGATTTGATTATTAATAAAATGCATTTGTACCTCGTAAAATACGGGAGATTACCGGGAGAAATGACAATGCGGGAGGGCGGCGGGAGATGGATCAGAAAACGGGAGAAACCCGGGAAAAACGGGAGAGTTGGCAGCTCAGCTTGCTAGCATACAAGGAGTAAAACTTTAACAGGGCAATTTGCTGGCTACAAACCAGCACAAGAGCGACAGACAAATTCAATTTCATAACTGGCTTGTGCTGTAATCAATTACGCAAAATATGGTCATAATTAACCTTACCCATCTTTGCAAGCTGCTGTTTAATATTGACGTGTTAGAATAGGCTTAAGCAAACTACCGTAATTTCCGGACTATTGAGCGCACCTGAACATAAGCCGCACCCACTGAATTTTTTAAAAATAATTATTTTGAACATAAATAAGCCGCACATGTCTATAAGCCGCAGGTGCCTACCGGTACATTGAAACAAATTTACTTTACACAGGCTAAAATGAATATCAAAAGCAATACAATAGTGCTGCATATTATTAGTTTTGCCAGTTACGATAAGTGCACTGTTACTTTAAGAGAGCACAGTTGCAAGAGTCAATCAGAAATAAGGTTCTTCCTGTTCAGATAGAACGTTAGATTGAAGACAGCGAAATAAAAGAAAGACGCTAGTTTGAAACCAGAGCTAAAGAACTTGAAAGGACTGGATTTGTATTGTTGTAAACTTTAATTTTATTTTCTAAATTGTTTTGAGTTGTGTTCTGTCTACGCCGGTAGACTGTGGTTATTTTGACATTAGTAAAGTTATTGAGAGATACTGAGAAATCGCGTGGAGCTAGCCTAAGCATCCATGCTAGCATCCTAGCTCCACAAAGCCACCGTAAACACAAAGCCACCGTATGCAGTCACAGGTATCATAATCCATAAATTAGCCGCGTCATTGTTTAAGCCGCGAGATTCAAAGCGTGGGAAAAAAGTACCGGCTTCAGCACACCACTAGCAGATGCTTACTGTCCTGGCCAGGAATCGAACCCAGGTGGGCTGCTTAGAAGACAGCAATGCAAACCACTACTACAACAACACATATAACATTCAGCAATTTATTGTCAATGGGAAAATAAACAATTAAAAACAGCAATTACAACAAAACCAGCAGGCCTATCAATTAGCTGAGTACAAGCACACTACAAAACATAAGGACGGATCTGTTAGCGCTGCAATGGAATCGATATCTACAAACCGAGGTTGTTGAAACAACTCTAACCGACTAAATAAACATAATAATAAGGCTTATGAATAACATATTCATAATACAACTTGAACAATATGTGATTTCTTGATGACACAATTAATAAAACATCTACTCCAGCCTCAAACACCCCTCACTCAAACTCCCCTTACTCAAACACCCCTCCCTCAAACTCCCCTCACTCAAACTCCCCTCACTCAAACTCCCCTTACTCAAACACCCCTCACTCAAACTCCCCTCACTCAAACTCCCCTTACTCAAACACCCCTCCCTCAAACTCCCCTCACTCAAACACCCCTCACTCAAACTCCCCTCACTCAAACTCCAGCCCAGCCTCAAACTCCCCTCACTCAAACACCCCTCACTCAAACTCCAGCCCAGCCTCAAACTCCCCTCACTCAAACTCCCCTCACTCAAACACCCCTCACTCAAACACCCCTCACTCAAACTCCAGCCCAGCCTCAAACTCCCCTCACTCAAACACCCCTCACTCAAACTCCCCTCACTCAAACACCCCTCACTCAAACACCCCTCACTCAAACTCCCCTCACTCAAACTCCCCTCACTCAAACACCCCTCACTCAAACTCCAGCCCAGCCTCAAACTCCCCTCACTCAAACACCCCTCACTCAAACTCCCCTCACTCAAACTGCAGCCCAGCCTCACACCCCTCACTCAAACTCCCCTCACTCAAACTCCCCTCACTCAAACTGCAGCCCAGCCTCAAACACCCCTCACTCAAACACCCTTCACTCAAACACCCCTCACTCAAACTCGCCTCACTCAAACACCCCTCACTCAAACTCCAGCCCAGGCTCAAACGCCCCTCACTCAAACACCCCTCACTCAAACTCCAGCACAGCCAGGGCCTATCTCCACTACACAGCTGCACCAGCCAGCATACACACACACACACACACACACACACACACACACTCACACAGATGTTCCCTCTTGCAACACACACAGAGCACCCTCACGCAACACACACAACACACACACACACAAAAGAAAAAAACATTTCCGGGAAACCCTGAGTTGAAATTCAAGAAAAAACCCAAGAGAGAGGAGGAGAGCAAGACGTAGGGGGGACTGAGGTGGTGTGACAGGATAACTGAGAGAGCAGAGTAAGAGGAGACGAAGAAGAGGAAGGGAAAAAAACAGCCTGTGAAATGAAACTATTCCCCGGTCACAAACTCAGAGAGGCAGAAGCAAGGGCAGGCTATCCAAATTTAGCGCAGCTCAGGGTATGCTCCTGGCAGAAACAGGGCTGTGGGCGAGGCCTGGAGAGGAAAGGAGAGGAGAGGAGGGGAGGGGAGGGGCGGGGAGGGTGAGGAGGAGAGGAGGAGAAGAGGGGAGGGGAGGAGAGAGTAGAGGAGAGGAGAGGAGGGGAGGGGAGAGGAGGGGAGGAGAGGAGAGGAGGAGAGAGGGAGAGGCAGGCACGTAGACTGTTCCCATAGCTTCTGCAGGGCTGAGGTCTCACAAAGACCCCGGACAGCCCCAGTGAAGGTGAGAGTTGTCAGGGAAAGAACATGAAACAGAGAGGCACTCTTTCCAATCTATCCTCTGCTACTTGTGGTACTGGAGCTGGATCCAAGCTGTCTGTGCCCACTGGCTGAACTGCAGCACTGAGAGGACATTTTACCTCGTATCTCCCCTCTCAACAGGAAAAGTGCACTAGTCTGCCCTCCGCAGAAAGGGTTACGAGTCCCTGATAGCACTGATTCCTACCAGTGTACATTTTGGTTAAAGGTTAAACATCATGGGCATTGTGGTTCACAAAACCATAGTATAAACTTAGGGACATGGTGATGACGTCCTAAATCAGTCTATTCACTGTATGCCTCGAGTATATTGGCACCAAATTAATTTATCCTGCATTCAGTGCAGGTTTTCCGCTAAGCTGAAGCATGATCAGGACAGAGGGCCTGGTCGAAGGGCCTTGAGTTAAGGCAGACTACAACAGAGCTCAACAAGCTTTCAAGGGGTGGATGAAAGCTGAAGGATGAGGTTGTTGACCACTATGCTGTAAGGATTGTTCAGGATTGTTTTTTTTTTCGTTACTCAAGATGACGGAAAAGAATGAGGATGACTAAAGACATGCCCAACAGCAACACACGGGGACAAAGTGGGTGGACATGAAGCTTTTCACATAAATCAGTTCTGTTCAGTGAGCCCGATGACACTGAACAACACTGAAAGAAATCATAAAAAACACACACACACACACACACACACACACAGACACACACACACACACACACACACACACAGACACACAGACACACACACACACACTCACACACACAAACACACACACACACACAAACACACACACACACACACACACACACACACACACACACACACACACACACACACACACACACACACACACACAAACGCTGACTGCTACACATAACATCATGCTTCACAGAACGGTAAAGGAAAGAGGAGAGTATAATGGGTGTAAAGCAGCCTGAATGCCCTGTCATGAAGCGTCAGGAGACAGCAAGTTTCTTTTTTATATCTTTGGCCGTATTGAAGCTTGAGAGTCTGTAGTGAAACATTTTAATTACAGAGAGCTGTGGACAGAACCAAGATACTCCAATCTAACTAGTGATGAAGACAGTAGGGAGCAGGAGACCTTCAAGTGCCCAACAATGAACAGTAAAAGCACTAATACAGAGAATGTACTATATATCCACAATATAACAGTGCCAAATGCATGGGCCAAACTTCCAGGTGACTTCAGGTGATAAAACTGTGGTCTACTGCAGCCTGAATATTTGGCTTGAGGATCAACAACGAATCAATACTGTTTGTCAGTGTAATTCTATCTTTAAAATGACTCAAATAACACACAGCCATCAGCTACAAAGCAAAAGAAAACACTGGAAAAAATGTCTTTACTTTGGAAATTCAGGGATTATTCAAGGTGTGCAGAACAGGTGAATGTGAGCATGTAGTAGGCGTGAGTTCTAGTCATGACTAGTCTGGGATGTTGAGGACTGATAAGTTTTGCTCCAAGTGCGACAGAGATGGGGGGAGACTGAATCTGGGCTCCCCCATCAGAGGAAAGGTGGACTCGGCAGTGCTCAGGCTGACCTACATACAGCAGCAGCAGCAGCAGCAGCAGGGATAGACAGAGAGAGGGAGAGAGGGAGAGAGAGAGAGAGGACATAATGAGGAGAAATAGAAAGAGATAAAGAGAGACTGATTGAACACTACCTAAAAGACCTTGGTGCGCCTGCTGAAAATTGAAAAAAAAGGACACAAGCAGTCTACATATCCATGGCTTCAATAGTGCTACCTGACATCAGGTTGCTATAAGGCCAATCTATGATACAGTGCTGTCAATGAGAGCTCCAAAATGGAGACAACTCAGAGCCAAACATCTCGCTGCAGAGATAGAGTGTGTGCGCTGTTCAAAGATGGCCGTCTGGGTAGTCTCAGTGGAGTGGGCTATTAGGTCTTTCTGTTGGCGTACCCAGCGTGGCAGGGAGGTTTGCAGTCCCATTTCTCCGGCCTCTCCTCTCTCTCAACATTTCCCGCCCTCCTCTCTTCTCCTCTCCTCTCCTCTCCTCTCCTCTCTCTTTTTTCAATCATCCGTTTTAAATCCTGCAGCGAGTGGGGTAAGTGATGTCAGCATCTGTCCAGAATGTGGGTGGATATTTTTAGCCTCAGTGTGTAAAGTAGAGTGTGTCTCCATGTAAGTGTGTATTTGTGTTTGTGTTTGTGTGTCTGTGTGTTTATTGTGTGTGTGTGTGTGTGTGTGTGTGTGTGTGTGTGTGTGTGTGTGTGTGTGTGTGTGTGAGTGTGTGTGAGTGTGCGTGAAAGAGAGCGAGGGAGAGGGAGTGTGTGTGTGTGTGGGTTGAGTGAGCAGATGAAAGAGACAGAGGGACCATGTGTGAGAGGTTGTGCGCACATGGATGAGAGTGCGTGTTTGTTGCATGTGTTTGCAAAAGTGACCATGTGTGTGTGTGTGTGTGTGTGTGTGTGTGTGTGTGTGTGTGTGTGTGTGTGTGTGTGTTGGGGGGTGGGGCAGGCAAGGAAAAAGAGAAAGAGCTGTCCCACTCCCAGAGGCTTACAGGCTTCATCATAGCGGCTGGATGATTTCTACAACTCTAACAGCTGACTGGAGGCGGGGACTGAGGTTTTACTCACGCACAGCCTTTCTCCCTCCCTCTCTCTACCTCCCTCTCTCCCTCCCTCTCCTCTCTCTCTCTCTCTCTCTCTCCCCCTCCCTCCCTCCCTCCCTCCCTCTCTCTCTCTCTCTCTCTCCCCCTCCCTCCCTCTCTCTCTCTCTCTCTCTCTCTCTCTCTCCCTCCCTCCTCTATGCACATTACTACAGAGGCCTTGGCTATTACTGCACCAGCCCAGCATGGCCTCATTTCTCTCTCTCCCAAGCCTCTGCTGCTCTGTACTGCAGCTGGGCTCTCTCTCCATCACCAGTGGCCTGATCCACATCAGACCACGTCAGACCAACGCAGAATATCTCAGACCATATCAGATGATAGCAGTGCTGCGGACTACTTCAGTCCATAACACACCATTGCCACCCACACAATGCTGTCATCATTACACAGCAAACTGTATAGCGCTACTGCGTACCATTCCATGCACTAACAGGCCACTGCAGACTATATCAGGCTAGGGCACAGCAGTACACATGTTTACTTTGCAAAGCATATAATGGTAAATGTGGGCTACATAAATGCATCAATGTACTGAATCAATCAGTATTGTTTTAGAAATGCTAAGAAATGAAAATATATGTCATGCAATGAAAGTCAATATTTGAGGCTATTTGAGTTTTTGTATAAAACTAGCAAGCTAATTAGCTAACAGCCAACATACCTGCCCTGCACATACTAACAACGGCACAGTTGGCACTGATAAAAGGTAACTAGATTGCATTATGTATTTCTGCAATATATTTGACAATGTCGCACTGTAAAAGCTGTTAGTGGGGTTTGCACAAAACTACGTAGTGAATAGTCTGGTCAACTCGTGGAAAGTGCAACTGTGTCAATCTCTTCTTCACTTGATGCCATCAAACTGAATTTGAGGATGTTAAGAAACAAGCTACCAACAAAAACACACCTTTAAAATGCTTAATCTACAATGTTGTTTTCAATTGTAATGCTATTCTCAAAAACATAAAAATCCAACAGTTGTGTGATGGAGTGAGCAGATCAGTGTGTCTCAAATCAAGCAGCTAACAGTGATCTTGAAGAGAGTGCCATTGTTTATGCTGTTACTGCTAAATGCTAACAGAATTCCATGAAATCACTAGAAAATCCAAAAGTGCCTTTTCAGGTCTTCACTCACAATACTTCTCTTCCTCAGTCCAGAATTGTCCAACCCCATCCTCTCAACTAGCATCCACCCATGCCTACCATTTCTGACCAGGGTCTCCTACAGTCCCCCTCCCTCTCGGAATGTTATCACTGCCCAGAGAAATCAAAGCTGGAGAACACTGATTAGCCCCCACTACTCTCTCCATCCCAGTCTGTCATGAGGAATCAAACTTAACTGCATTTTGTTGAAACTGGGAAGTGCTTAATTAGTGGAGAACTCATATACACCATTCAGTGAAGAACTCACTACTACTACTACTACTACTACTACTACTACTACTCACTACTAATACACTATTTGTTTATTTTTGGACCTCTTTGAAAGCTGAGCCGAAAACACTTGAGCCCAGTGTTACGTACTCCTTCCAGTCAGAACACTTGCCAGAACCCACTCAGCATTTGAACTAAAGATAGAGTGATTCAGTGACAAGCACAAACTGTACCGGGGGAGGGATTTTTTTTGTTGACCCAAGCTAACAGAAGAGGCCAGTGTCTCCCGTCCGTGTGCCTGCACAGGACACTGGAGAAGTGCTGAAGGGCAGATCGCCTGCCTCATTTGGGCCTATTGAGGGCGTGCAATGAGAGCAGTCATACGTTAGACCAGCTGTGAGGAGAAGTGATGACACCTGGACTGGAGACAAAACACTGTCCTCAGTCATTACCATGGTGTACAGTCCACAAGGTCTTATTGGCCACCAAATAGAGTACATGAGTGTGTGTTTCTGTGTTAGTCTGACTGTGTGTGTGTGCGTGTGTGTGTTTGTGTGTGTGTGTGTGTGTCTGTGGGTGCGTCTGTGGGTGTGAGTGTAAGTCTATGTGTGCCTACCTCTCTACCTACATTTACATTTTCAATTAGTCAATTAGCAGACGCTTTTGTCCAAAGCAACGTAGAAGGGGGACACAGTGGACAGTGGACACAGCCTTCAGTACTTCAGTCCTACCCAGTTCAAGCAATCAGTCTCCAAGCAGAGATATTGTACGAAATGATTGGGTACTGAGAAGGCTAAACATGACTTTCCCAACAGGCTCTCATCACATGGCTGCTAGTCAGACTGGACTGTGAGTGGGCTACTGAGCACACAGAGCTGTGCTACATCATAACGTATTTAGAATTACTGGGCAGTAATCGCCAGTTAAGTCCCTTACAATGTGCAACAACTACAGACTTTTCGATAATTTGAGCGATTCCATGTATAACTGGCAGGCCAGCCTTGCTGGCATTTTGATAGTGCTCAAAGTATTCATAAATATATAGTGATACATGTCTAAAATGTGTTGATTGGAACCATCAGGCTATATCCACACTAGGGTTCTAAGAACATATAGATACACTTCAGCATCATGCCATTATGTTGATATGTGATACTGTATCAATTC
Source organism: Clupea harengus (assembly GCF_900700415.2). NCBI lineage: Eukaryota > Metazoa > Chordata > Actinopteri > Clupeiformes > Clupeidae > Clupea > Clupea harengus. The sequence continues at coordinate 10,404,319 of NC_045173.1, forward strand.
TCCAAAACACTTAAAACACTATATTGATTTGTAATTAACAGTGAACATGCAAAGATTTGTGGCAGACAGTGGTTCATTTTGTGTTGTGTTTAAACCCTGGACCGCTAAATAGCAGTGTTGTAATCTATCTTCAGCCATTTGACTCCACCATTTCCACTCAGATGTGATGCATATGGTGGTGTGTTCTTTATACTGTGACAGTTTTCCAAAAATTAGATACAAAAATATAATCGCCTTGTTTACAGTATCGCAATATTGTACAATATATTGAATGAGAACCCCTGCATCGTGATGCATATTGTATCACCAGATTCTTGCCCGTACACAGGCCTAATCCACTCCATGTTAATGCTGCAGCAATCATGGCCAACAGCTCGGCTCAGATCAGTTCAGTTGCAACAGAGTGACTTCAGAGAAGTTTTTTGGTCATGAACGAAACTGATTCTCATACGCCATATTTGCATTACTGGTTTTTGGCACCCACGCAAAAACAGCTTGAGGACTTTGTTGCCAAATAAACTGATTCTATGACAGAACTTGCTCCCATCCAGCTGCTCCACCACCTAAATAGCTATCAATTAAACCTTCATGACACTTGCTAAGCCTACATTAAATCACGTCCATTCGCTGATCCATTGACCACCCAAATGTTCAGTGTACCTTTGTTCCATTTAGGCTCCATATTATGAGTTAAAGCCTGTGTGGAGGGAGTCCACAAAGGAGAAGGTGACCAACATGGAGGACGCGGGTAGCAGGAGGACGCAGACTGAAAGGAAAAGTCTGGGTCATAGTCAGCCTTGTCATCACTACACAAACACTCCCCTTCGTGTTGCCACAGTTACCGTAAAGACAGGCGTTCTTATACAATTCCCATGCAGAATGCATCCGTTTACAGTGCTTTCTCTCTCACTCGCTCTCTTTCTCTCATTTTGTGTTCTCTCAATCGACCTCCTTTGCTACAAACACACACACACACACACACACACACACACTTCAGGCCATGGTACTTAGCTTGTCTAAGCTACCCAACACCAAATGAAAGAGAGGGCCCATTTCTTTCCCCCCCAATCTTTCACAACTGTCTTTCACTGTGTTTTGTCACTGGCTCAGTGAGGTTTCTTGTGTGTGTGCATAAGTGAGAGGGAGCGAGAAAGAGATGTTTCTCATCGCGGCTCGACACCTCGCCATTTAAACATCCACAGATCCTTATCAACCCTGTTAATCTTGGCCTCCATCTCCGTCATAACTGACCATCCTCACACAAAAGGAGCAGAAACAGACAAACACACCGTTACACAATTATCTAGCACATCCCGCTTTTTCCCAGTTTCTTGTATGTGCAAGCCTCTGAAGAGTCAAGCTGCTTACATTTGCATTCAAAATGCTGCAACTGCTGTGCTGTGATACCCTTGCTGGGGACCAAAATGGAGGATGTCTGCCTGCTTTTTCCCTGGTATTTTTTCCTAGTGTCTCATTGTACTTGGCTTTGCTCAAAAGGTGGTCACATATATATCACTGAACATGTACTCCAAGAAAGATGAATACCTTACGTCATCTCTCACCTCATTCACACAGCATGCCGTCCCAAAACAAGCAGGAACAACAAGACACAGACAAAACCCCTTAACTAGCGTACGACAGCATGGCACAAGTCGTAATGTTCCAAGGTTAGGCTGGACTGTTTTGTTGAGGCTACACAGGGGAGGGAGAGACCCACCTGGTGTCATGTAGCCCCGTGGCGAGGGGGATATGTGTGGGGGGGTAGGCGGCGGGGGGAAGTGCTTGTGGAGGCGGTAGTCCTTCTCGCTGCGTGAGCGCGTCCTCTCCGCGGGCCGCTCCGAGAACTCGGCGCTGGGCCAGGCCCGGCGCAGGTTGGTGCTCCGGGTCTTCTTCATGGCAGGGCCGGAGGGGGTGGGTGGTGGGGCCAGGGGGGTGGAAAGGGGGTTAAAGGTAGAGGGGCAGGAGGAAGGTGTAAGTCACCGGGGAAGGTGGGAAGGGGGAGGGGGGGAGGGGAAGGTAAGGGGAGGGGGGGAGGGGGGCTACCTCAGGCTCAGTCCCTCCCGCACATTGGCAGGGGGTGCCCCGGTGAGGGATCAGCAGGCCAGAGACATGGCGGGAGCCAGCGTGACGCGCACACACACACACACACACACACACACACACTCACACACTCACACACACAAACACCACACACACGTACACACACACACACACACACACACACACACACACACACACACACACACACTAAGAGAACAAGCAAATGCCTGCCTGCCTGCCTGCCTGCCTCAGAGCCCAAGCTCAGGCGGCAGTGGTGACGGCAGTGGAGGCAGGATCGGATGGGGGAGGCGCAGGCTGGGGTGGGGGTCTCCTGCACCGCTGCTGCTGCTGCTGCTGCTGCTGCTGTGTGCTCGGGGGAGAGCCGGCGCTCCCGGCAGGCATCACCCTTCACTAGAGCTCAGCCCTGCGCGGCCGCAACCAGGTGCCCCATTCATACGCCACCGCGCGCTCATAACGCTCCACTACAGCGTTACAGGGGGTGGGGAGGACGAGGGAGAAACGGAGAGGACGGAGGGATGGGGATGGGGGAGAGCTGGGATGGAAGGTTAGAGATGATCCAGGAAACCTTCAGCGAGTGGCTTTCCAGTTACGGTGAGAAAGATTTTTTTTTCTCGTTTTTTTTCCTTCAGCGAAAGGAGGGATAGATGGAGGGAGGGATGGGAGAGGGAGAAGTAAAACCTGGAGATCAGGAGGGAGGGAGCTTGGTTGAGAATCAGAGAATGAGAGAGAGGCGAGAGTGAGGAGGGAGAGAGGGAGAGAGAGAGAGAGAGAGAAGAGAAAGAGGAGAAAGAGAGGGAGGCCTGCCCTTACAACAATGGCTCAATTCAGCAACGGGTGCACCGGGAAACAAAAGCCCCCCTCCAACAGAAAATTAAAAAAAGAGTAAAGACGGTAAAAAAGAGAAAGAAGGCAGCGGCCTCTCCTGTGACCTCCAAGCAGGAGCTCCGGCACGGAACGCTGTCGACAGAGAAGCCCGTGTGTCGATCTATCCCTCCCCTCCTCCGATCACCAGGCAACCTCCGTTCTCGACAACGACGACACACAAGCCAGGGGACGGCAGCAGAAAGCCCACAGAGAAAAAAAAAGAGAGATGGAGAGAGCAAGAAGAGGAGAAGGGGGAAAAAAATCAAATGCACGGCAAATGGAAAGATTACAGATCCTTCTCTCGTCTCAGGCAAATCCAAAGAGGGGGTATAATCAGGAAGGACGGCAGCTGCTTTTTTTTCATCGACGGCACTGCATCCCCCCAGTGAAACGTCTCTCCTCCTAGTGCTGATGCTCTTAAGCCGCCGCTGCTATTGCTGCCAGTGCTGCTGCTGTTGCTGCTGCTGCTGCTGCTGCTGCTGCTGCTTCTACCAGCACCTTCAGAAAGGGTGTGTGTGTGTGTGTGTGAGTGAGTGTGAGAGAGAGAGCGAGGGAGAGAAGAAGACAGAGTGAGAGAGAGAGCGTGAGTGCGTGTGTGAGAGAAAGCGTGTGTGAGCGAGCGTGCGCGTGTCTGCCTGCCGCACGAGATTCAGCGTGAGCGTGCGTGTGTCTGTTTCTGCATGGTAGAACCGTGAGAGAGAGAGAGAAAGAGAGAGATAGTAAGAGTGTGTGTGTGTGTGTGTGAGAGAGAGACTGAGAGAGAGAGAGGGAATGGGAATGAGAATGAGATGGAGAATCCACAGCTGATGGTAGAAGAGGCAATAATTACAAAAAGAGGAGGAGGAAAGGACAAGTAAATAAATAAAAAAAGTGTGGGTCCAGCGGAAGTCCTGGAAGCAATTTATTCCAGAGGATTCTGAGGGCTCGGACTGACAAGCTGTGCCAGTGTCCGCTGAGTGTTTTCTTTAACCCCTTCCTCCCTGGCGGTCGCTGTCACTCTTGTCATCTGTCTGTGTCTTTTCCCAATAGCTTATCCCTTGCTAAGCAAACACTGAAGACTCCATTCTATGGCTGAATTCACTGAATGACTTGAGTGGCTCAACCTCTACCACCTGACATTTTCAACTTTATGCCCCAATAGTCTCTCTCTCTCTATCTCGCTCTCTCTGCCTGTCTGTCTTTCTCTCTGCCTGTCTGTCTTTCTCTCTGTCTGTCTGTCTCTCTGTCATTCTCTCTAAAAGCAAGCCAGCTTCCTAGCTTTACGCTGATTGGGGAGCAGTGCATTAGTGATAGCTGATCCTGTCAGGCTGCATATCCTGATGTAAAGCACACACCTCCCATCTCACAACAAACACACACACACACACACATCTCACTTGTCCAGGCTCAGCCTCTGGCCACTAGCCCAGCCTATGAGAGTGTAGCTGCCAGATTTACACACAAAGCCACGCAATTTTTAGCCACTGCCCAACACTCCCTCTCTGATAGAGAGAGGCAGGGAGACAGTCAGATGCCAATGAAAACAAAAACAAAAACAAGCAAAGCTAGTTACAGACTTTAAAGTGCATCCGTGGTTAGCCTAAAATCTTCGCTAGCTAGCAGTAACTTATAATGATGACCTCAACTTCTCTCACTCAACTCAAAACAAGAAAAAGACCAGCCTTGAACACAGTTCAACAACTTTGACTTAGTTAAACAGAAAATCATAGAGTCCTTTAAACTCTGAGCAACTCGAACTCAGTGATTACTCAGATGTCTGCATACAGAAGTTATACTTTAGGAACACACCCAATTTGATCACTGCCTTAGTGAAGGGCTACATGAGAGATCTTCATCCTTATCTGCCAGGATGGCATAACAGTTAGCAGCTTATTGTGGATCAAGCATAGGTCCAGAGAATCAGGGCCAGGCTCATGTTTCTCCTGGGCTCATGCAGGATCAGCTAACTCTGAGGGTATGGTAAGTAGGGGTAGAGACTTATCGGGTTAAAGGTCATGGAGGGAGGGGGCTGTAACAAAGCCTTCTCACCCCTTCCCTCCCACAATCCTTCAATGTGTGCAAAAGCAGCTTTTCTGAAAGAAATGTGACTTTGATTTCAGAGAGGCACAGCAAGGGGCATAACAAGATAAGTGTTACGGTACAGAGACCTCTGAACCCCCTGCGAGAGCACACACACACACACACACACACACACACAGGGATGTGATGAATGCACCAACAGTGAATTCATATTTCACTTTTGAAGTTACCACACCCCATTGGATGAAACTGAAAGGACACATATTGTGTTTACTGCTCAGAAAAGCCACAGCCAAATAGGTCAATGTCTGTGGTAGAGTCCACACATTCAAACTCTGACGCTTGAGCAATGATTAAGGCCAGTAAGCCTATAGAAATTAACAGTGTCTGTCCACACGCACGCACACATATACACAAACATCCCCCCCACCCCCCTACACTCACTCTCTCTCTCACACACACACACACACCAACACACATACACATACACAGAGGTAGTCTGCACTTGCCTACACAGACATATACACGCAACCCAGTTAGGCCATCCAATCGACAATGGGATGGCTTTAAGTCCATAGCTAGATATACTCAAACTATCCTCTGGTATGGCAAATGTGACTTTACGCAGAGAACAAAAAGCAACTCAAGACTAAAGAAAGCAGGAAAAAACAAATAAACGACAACTTTACAAGATATCCCACAAGAAAACAAGATATCCCACAAGCTCCCCATAGGGCATCAATCACGTCTTGTGTCTTGTGAATTCAGCCCGCAAACTGTACTGTAAATAGCAGAGGAAGACATAACCGGTTTACTTGTTTGCCAAATAATCATAGATTACTGTTTTGCTTTTATCAAATGGATTTTACCGTGATGTGGGGGGAGATTACCAGACATGTATTTGCAAACTGGGTGATCCAAGTTTGGTTCTGTTCTACTTCATCAGGCTTCTAATCCAGAGTTTATGCAGACACGCAAAACCTGGACAATCAACAAAACAAGAGCATAGATCATAGATGTCACAGTCCAGTATCAATGACATCTATATGCATCTTGTTTGTGCCCTTGTCCCAGAGAGAAAATCAGAATAATCTCAGAAATGCATCTGTTTCAGAAACATGACATGGTGAAACAATTCCTTAACTTTGAAGGCTTTCCCTGTGGAGTCTACCAAACCTAGTCCACTTCAGGTCACCTTTCTGAAGCCTCAGCATGTCTGCCCACCACTACGTTCAATACAGTCCTGTGTCTGCCCACCACTACGTTCAATACATACAATACAGTCCTGTGTCTGCCCACCACTACGTTCAATACATACAATACAGTACTGTGTCTGCCCACCACTACGTTCAATACATACAATACAGTCCTGTGTCTGCCCACCACTACATCCAATACAGTACTGTGTCTGCCCACCACTACGTTCAATACATCCAATACAGTCCTGTGTCTGCCTACCACTATGTACAATACAGTCCTGTGTCTGCCCACCACTATGTACAATACAGTCCTGTGTCTGCCCACCACTACGTTCAATACATCCAATACAGTCCTGTGTCTGCCTACCACTACGTCCAATACAGTCCTGTGTCTGCCCACCACTACGTCCAATACAGTCCTGTGTCTGTCCACCACTACGTCCAATACAGTCCTGTGTCTGCCCACCACTACGTCCAATACAGTCCTGTGTCTGCCCACCACTAAGTACAATACAGTCCTGTGTCTGCCCACCACTAAGTACAATACAGTCCTGTGGAGGCACTGCTGGTTCCTGACCTCTTTTCCCAACATTTTTTCTGGTCTTTTAAAGGCAATGTTTCTGCAGTTCAAAATCTAGCCATTTACAAGTAACCTCATGCTCTTCATTGGTTTCTTCTGCAAAAAACAAAACACTTTTCTTGTCCTTTAAACATTACAAATTGACTGTTTCTGACAAAATAACAACAGACTACCTGAAATAAACAAATAAGTACTGAGGCACTTTTGATGAAATGTGAAGGCAGTTCATGTATTTTAAAGGCTCATCATTCATTTACTTCATATTATGAATAAATTGTATTGCATTATTGTAAAACAAGGCAATCTGTATTCTGAATAATTTCATGAGAAGTCAGCATCTCTGCTACTTCTTACACAGTCTACAGCGTGTCTCCCCTTCCCTGACAGTGAATAACTCACTTGCCCTGCTTGGCCTTGATGTGGCAATGCCCATCTCTCACAGCCTACCTCCAAAAGCCAACCGATGGCGGAGATCTACTTCTACTGAAATGACCCACAGAAGAGGACACAATGACTATTTGATAATGTTTCAGATATATACAGGTATATATAGGTACAGCCTAGGCCAAAACACGGACCAACTTTCAGGGACTATTTAGCGTGGCAGCAATGCAAAACAAAAAATAATGACTGCAGAATAGAACTGAGTAGAAGATGGGTGCCCATGTGACACAAACCTTTCAGCATAAAGCAGTGAGAGTGTGTAGCGATAGCATTAGCATTAGCGCAATTAGAAATGTGCGTCACCTTTCTATGTCTGCATGCTGCATGTCATTAGATTTGTAGAGCATGTTCCACCCACAGTGGAGCCCTCTAGACATGAAGTGCTGTCGGCTCTGACACGTATTGCCAAGATTTCCAGTTAACACATTTCTGTGAAGCCCTCAACTCCTACGACCTTTGATGAAGGATGCTGAAAGAAACATGCAAATGCACTCCTGGAAGCCTTGGAAAAGGCAGCTGGAGCTACACCAAAGAACTACTCAACTAATCTCACACTGGGTGGGACAACAGGGTACGCTGTGGATGGACTGTTTACACTTAAAGTTTATGCTACCTTTCTACGTGAAAATGATGTGTGCTATGTTTGTTTCTCTTCTCGTGCAACATAATCGAGCACCGGCACAGCTTATTCTAAAACAAGACCTGTCTTGAGACGCAAAAAACCCATTCGAGCTGCACAGACACGCGCTGTACGTGGCCACAGTGCGCCTTTCTGTGGTTGAAAATGGAAGTGCACCACTACTGCTGTTGTAATACAAACACAGGACACGTGACTCCAGCCCAACATGGGCGGCACCCTTGTGAGCGAGGGGCCTTCCAAAAGAGTGCCGTTTATTTGGGATGATCCCCCATAAGTGGATTTGCAGTGGGAGAGCGGGCCAGCTCACAATGGAGCCACAGGGTTCCCCACTAATGTCCTCTCCCGCATTGTCTCTTAACGCAGCCTCCAACGCCTGCTAGCGAGAGGTGGGGAGGTGTGGAGAGGTGCTGGGGGATTGGCTGGAGCAGTATAGAGGAGGGGTTTGGCAGTGTCAAAGCTGCTGTGCTTCATTCATACAAAAAAAGAGGGGAAAGGGAGAGGGGTGAGGTGTGAGGTGTGTGTGTGTGTGTGTGTGTGTGTGTGTGTGTGTGTGTGTGTGTGTGTGTGTGTGTGTGTGTGTGTGTGTGTGGTGGTGGAGGTGCTCCACACCAGCCCTTTAATTTCTCTGCCGAGCCGCCACAGTGCTTGTAGCCATGGCGACACCATCTGATGAGCTCATAGGCGCTGCAGTGTGGCATCTCTTAAAGGAGAAAAGAACACAGGAAGAGAGGACGGGGTAAGGGGAGGAAGATGGGGAGTGTCGCCGGTAAAGACGTGGTTACTATCGGGCTCTGTCTGTGCATGGATTCCCAATACAGTCAGCATCCTACATCCAAACATCCATATAAATATAATGGCAGTGCATTAAACACCTGCTATGGTCAGGAATTAACATCGCCATTGCAATCAACTGAACAACTAAAACCATCAAATGTTTTCGACATTAATCTAATGACAGAATATTTAATGCGATCATCCATAATGTAAAAATTCTACTTCAGTGACTTAACAGACTGCAACATTAAAGTCTCTACAACAGTGTCCTTTCCTCTTCGTAGTTTCCTGGCAATGTACAGGCATTACTCACTCAAAAACAGTTTGAAAATAACAAACATGTTCCCAGTGTATGTGTAGTATTATCTAAATAATTTGTATTGCAAATGTACAGTATATCTGCATTGAACCTCACGGTGTGAATACAAACTAGAGGGTTCTGATGAATTTACATGCCACACCTCTAGATGGCAGCACTGTATTATATTCACCTGGTTCACATCTGCATTGGTAAACTACCATCAAGTCACGTGCTTATGTCCATCAAGTGCACAGCACAAGAAATTCACTCACAATAACTTACAACTGACAAGCTAGTCCAAGGAGTATCAAGAGCAAGTGAAAGTGCTGTTTAAAAATGTCAGAAAAACAGTTGGGGAATATATGGGTTTTAGGTCAGATTAATGTACATAAAAACTTAGAAATAAGAGTATGGTTTGTGTGCTAAAAAGGGAAGCGGCACTGATCTTAATAAAAACCAATGTATCTTTTGTAATGCACACAGCAGGCACACACACACACACATACAAATACAAATGCATTACGCACACAAATGACTGAATGACATGGACTGTCTGTTAAAAACATGAGATGTCCCTTATTTCCACCTAGGTTCTTTTAACCCCAGTCTTTAATGGTTCTGCTATCACAGCTGATTAAAACTCTCCAAAACTGCGTTTTTACGGACACGACTAAAATTACTGTGGTTTTCAGGAGGAAAGAGATTTTAGAAGTTAGGCACAAACGAAACAGCCTTTGTTCGGAAAATTTTCCAGCGTGATTTTCTCTGAGGTCATGAGTTCATATGTTTGACTCTGTTGCTGTGGCACATGGAGCTGGAGGCCCCTGATGAGAACAGAAGGGCAGAGTGCATCATTGTCTGACTCCATGGGTCTGCTGAGGGTCATCTGAAGCACCACGGTTGTGTTGTGGGCAGGCGAATGTGCCAGCATCCCGCCCAGCACGCTGCTCAAAGCTCCTAAGCCAGGCTGGAATTTTCTTAGCTCAGAGTGCCCTCATTCAACAGGGCTGCTTTACAGACAGACTGAAAAGAAACATTGTTTTCTCTCTCTCTCTCTCCCTTTCCCTCTCCCTTTCTCTCTTCCTTTCTCTCTCCCTCTCTCTTTCTCTCTGACACACAAACACACTCTCTATTTCCCTCTCCCTGTAAAAGTCTCTTTTTGTTTCTTTCTCTTTTAAGGCAAGTGGAAGACAAGCCACTGTCACACACAAAAGGCCACTGCTTGATTACGAGTCATTAAAAATGGACAAGAAAGTAAAGGCTAGAAAGATGGAATTCTTCTCATCTTATCAAAAGTAAAACTGTAAACAATGAAAGTCATTAAAGGTCCAGTCCACAATTCTAATCAAATACACTCAGCAAAACTCTGGTGTTCTGACACAGTCCTGCCTCTGTAAATGGGAATCAGATGAAGTGGCTCGGACTCAGCCATTCATTATTTTAGCCAATCAACACGTTGCTTTAGGAGCAAGGAAGGGAACGGTGTAATTTGATTGTCTGTTGAACTCAAATATCAACAACATTTCGCCAGAATCAATCACAGACTGTACCTATAATATTTCCATAAATGGATAGCCCAGACCAACAGATGGGCAGTTTCTCTTGATGTGAGAATACAGTGAAGCCGGGGGAAAGCATGAAGAAAGATGCAGCACCAGATTAAGTTTGGAGTAGCTGTCACCCGTTACGCCTTCAGACGCCCCCACAGATGGGCCACCCTTAGCCTGAGAATCAGTCTGAAGCGCAAACCACAGGCTTTCCCAGGGGGCACACACTTCACCAAACGCCTCATAAATCATGCACCACTGAGACCGGGATCGTCAAGTGGTGTCGAAATATAAATGTGTCTTAGGAAGACAGGTACGACTGACAGGCAGGGGAATAGTGTGTCAGTAGCATGCAGCTGTTAGGGGGGCATTGCTCCATGCTCCTGTCAGAGGACAAAAAAACTTCTATGGCACAGGAACACCTTTGGGGGTCTGGTACTGCTCATTAAAGGTTCATCAAGGTTATCACCGTGGTAACTGTGATCACTTAAAAAATGTATGGGAATTTTACTAAATATGATGTTTTCTACTGAAAAACACTAACCATTTCAAAATATCTCAAAGGTGAGATGTAAGTAAGCACTAACCATTTTTGTTTGGAGATTAAGAAAGCAACAGACACCCAAAGTGTACCGCTTTCATAACCACAGTAATTTAGCCCACTCCAAGTCTTCTAGAAGTATGAATCAACCTTTCAAGAGGGAACTTGCTTCAAAGGAAAAAAAAATGTAGTACCGTATAATTTCTTGCAGATACATGAAGGATGTTATAAAAGCCTTTATGCCTTGCTGTGTGTCTACACAGCTACTTTCAATTATCCACAGATCCTATACTTTGGAACAAAGATGTTCTGTTTTAAACCTGGTGTCTGAGAGCGGGGCTACAAGGACACCCAAAGGTGAAGAGTGCAGTTTTGTCTCCAGGCCACATGGGAGAGAAGCCCACCTCAACAGATCACAGAGATCCCTTTCACATCCCTTCACAGGCCACACATCAAACAGCGCAGCTGGTATTTCCACAGGGGTTATTAATCAATCCAGAGGTAAGAGACTTGCATAGAAAGAGCACACCAGACTCTGGGTTCCTTCATAAAATACTACCAAACACTTGTCTGATTTCTCATCATAGTGCACTGACATATTGAGTTTTGTTTAAAAATGAAAACTTTGAAAAAATTCAGTAAGCACTACATACTGTAAGTAATTAAATACTTCAGAACAGGCACAATACTTAAAAAGAACGGGCAAGGATTCACTGCTCACAGTGCCCACAGTCTATTCAAAGGCAGATTGTTCTGTATTTCTGAGTGAGAGAGAGAGTGAGAGAGAAAACAGGCAACTCTTAATAGGCACAGCAAACAAAGAAAAGTGTGGGTGGGTGGGTGGGTGAGTGTGTGTGAGAGAGAAGCAGAAAGAGCCCAAAATAATTTATTGGGACAGCTACATCCACTGGGTCATGGAGACAGCAGCCAAACTCCAGGGAGAATGTCAGCGTCCATGAAGACCAGGAGCACGGGCACACCACATTCCTCAGGTGCAGTGGGCCTGACCAAATGAGTTAAATTATCCCAGTGGGAGCAAAGGTGAGCGCTGTGGCAGTAATCTAACTCACATCACTGTGACAACTGGGTGCCCAGTGTGAACAACACAAATGCTGTGCTCCCTTCAAAAGGTGAACTAAGTGAACCACACCATTGTGAGTGCAATGCTGATTAAGCTTAATAATCCACATTAATACATTTGTGGGAAAGTTTGCCTGAGGTGAAGTAGTGATGCTCTCTTAATGAACTGTTAAAAAGGCTTGCGTGCATGTGATACTTAAGTACTATACTTTATCGTGTGTGTGTGTGTGTGTGTGTGTGTGTATCTGTGTGGAGGTAAGGATGAGGACCCATGACAGGAACAGCAGATTTATGTGCTGGCCCTGACTAAGAGTGAATCTCTCCGACCTGCACAGACAACATCTGCCCGGACACGACATCAGCCAAGTATGCAGCAGGGATGAGAGAGCCAGAGGAGGCCATTTCACTTGACTGCCTACACTCTGGGCCTATGGGTATGACCCTGGCATGACCTGGATGGCTCTCAGCAATTACAGGGAGAAGTATGAGTGGTGCACTTCACAATAAAGGTCAATTGATGTGAGTGTGCGATTTATGTACTTTTATGAGTGATATAAATCTGATTGTTGGTGTGATTTTGGTGAGATATTATATCACTGTTATGTCAGATAATGTGTACTGTGTAATCTGTGTGGCAGTGCCTTGATTATTTAGAAGGGTTTATATATGTAGATGAGACATGAAGACATAATTAGACAAACAATTAACCCAATTTGCACGAAAAATGCCACGTCCTTAAAATGAGCGCCAGCACAAAGCTATGTGAAGTCTGAGATATATATGTAGCACATGCGTATACATGTACGCAAAGTCATGAAAAAATAAAAACAGACGCATTAGGAAATCTCAGCGCTCGCAGAAGCGATGACCGCGGGGGCATTCTTCCTCATAGAGTCATCCCTCTGAAACTCCCCCTCACCTTCCGAGGACAACTCTTGTCAAAGAGTCTCAACACACCTGTAGCCCAGTTTCAAATAGATGGAGCCCCTCGGGTACAGGAATACACACATCCAAATATACATATCAAACACAAAATGGATATTTTTGTTCACCAACTTTTATTTCTCATGTTTTGGCCAAAGCTAGAGGTTGTCTTTCAGCTCAAGGACTTACCGTGTCTTCTCCTCGCACCTGAGGAGCCCCGACATTACTAAGGACTAATGCAGACACACACCCCCCCCCCACACACACACACACACACACACACACACACACACACACACACACACATACACACACACACACACACACACATACACACAAAATGCATGCCTTATCAGGCTCTCAGTAACACCAGTGGTCGTTTAGAGATTATCAGAATTACATTTCTTCGTTTTCCTTCTGGTTGTAGGTGTGGTCATTTCACAAAGGGGAAATGAAGACTCCCTAAGGTATGATTTTGTCTTTCAATGATGCACTTTTGTGCTGACCACACACAGGCATGCTTTAACTGTACCAAACTGTACACAATCGTCTCTATGTGAAGACAAGCAATTATGAACTATTGAATTCTTGCTCTAAAGATGTGCCTTCGCTTCATAAATCAGCACTGCAGGAAGTTTCTGCTGCGCCAGAAAACTCTGAATTTTAGACCCTCTGCTATTTAAGGCTGTTTTAAGGCTGCATTTTGGGTGTACCACATGAGCTGACAGCTTCTACAGGCCCAGTCAAGTCTAAGATAGAATACAAAGGGCCTTGCTGAAGACATGGTACTTCACCTCAACACATTATCTCTTTGTGTGTGTGTGTGTGTGTGTGTGTGTGTGTGTGTGTGTGTGTGTGTGTGTGTGTGTGTGTGTGTGTGTGTGTGTGTGTGTGTGTGTGTGTGTGTGTGTGTCATTAAGATGCCTTCCTCTCCATTTCAAAGACTTTACTTCAGTGTGGTTGGTAGAAAACTTTCCACCTCCTGAAGGCACTATATCCCAAGAATGTCCGTCTTGAGGAAAGTGACATGACTAAGAGGTATGGGGCTGTGAGTGGGTATGGGTGACTTGTATTCCCATGATGCCCCACTAGTCCAGAGGAAAAAAGGCATTGTTCACTCTGGCTTTCATCAACAGGACAATTCTAACTGATCTGAAATTTCGAACTAATTTACAACCATGTTGTTACAGGTCATGCACTGCACAACACCATTGCTGTACTGATGATTCCCTCCACAAGTCCCTGCATTCCTCTCACAGCTTCCCTCTTGTCTCCCCTCCCCTTCCTTCTACTGAGGAGAAAGCACCAGGGCTGGGTGGCTGGTTCTCTTCCCGAACAGGCCCGGCATTTCCTTCCTGCTCCAGCTTTTTTTCTTTTCTTCTCTAGGTTGTTTTGTTTGGCCATGCAACAAGAGGAAACAGCAATGTCATTGTTTGTGGGATTGTGCGTACATGACTTCAGTGGCCTTCTGTGGGGACCAGGTGATGTCAGGGACCTCGCCTTTTCACTTCCTAGACCAGTGTGTGCTGGCTGACCCCCACAGAGCCAACTGTGACCCCAACCCCCCCCACCCCACACACACACACACACACACACACACACACACATACACCCTCAGTAGCAGGGCCCTTACAATGGCCCATAACTGGATATGTGACATTTGGGTTGGCTCCAGATCGGATTCACAATGTTCCGACATGTGTGGTAAAAAATCTATCTATTTGATAAGAGAGCACTACAAAACATGGGAAACTGTGTTTATTCCCAGTGCCTAAAAATTCACAAATCACATGTTTTCGTTAGGATTTAGACTACAAACCATGTAAAAAGATGTTTGTGTTGATGAAAAGATGTTTGACATGTTTTCAATAATTATGGCATTATGATGTGTCATTATCTATCTCACAACGGTAGCCTTAACTTATGACTAGCTAAGAAGCAATAACACTTTATTAGGATAGTCTGCCTACAGAGACGTTACAGATGGTTTGTTGAAATGTGAGTTTAGTCTTTTTAATTGTTTACTGAACATCGCATTAACCCAACCCCTAACCTTAACCATAAATTGTAGGTAACAGTTTCAACACATAGTTTGTTTGTAATCTGAGCATCTGTAAACAGTCTATAGGGGAACATCCAAATAAAGTGTGACCAACAAAGATTTGGTCTGTAACAAACCTAAGTCTGTACTGGCAGTGTTCTTATTAATGCAGTTTGAACAGAAATTACAACATTTTAACAAATGAGTCAAAAATCAACAAGGTAACAAATGAGTTACATTTAGAAAATGGCAAAAAAAGAGACACTACTTTTAAAATGTCAAACACACACCTAATTTGCATATTTACACCCTGCAAAGAGTTTAGTCTCTAACTATGTAATGTCCTGCTGCTTCAACAAAGGAGCGAACTTCAGCAACACATGTACCTAATACTAGATTTATAGTTATCCATTTGGACGGAGACGGACACATAGCCACGCCTTGGCAACACCCTTCCCCGTGGTGGAACGCCCATCCGAGCCCATCCGAGCCCTTCGGAGAGCTGGACGGACACCGACGTGCACCTCTCGATTTTTGTAACTTTTTCGGATACGAACGGATAGCGACGGATACCCCCTTGGCTGTGATTGGTCCGCTAACGAAATCATTTCCTAACGACATCATTTCCGGAATCTCACATTTCCTGTTTCATTCCCTATCTGTTCCTATTCTGTTATAGAGTGTGGATCAGCCGAATATTTCTGTCCGAGCCCGGCCTGCGTCCGACAGAGTAGTGCCCGAGCCAGACAGCCATTCAAATATATTGTCGGAATCCAACCAGACATAGTCAATGTCTCAACTGTTCATACTAATGACACATTTACGTATGTTTTTTATGAATAGCCTGTAGACCGTCTCACAAGCTTCTTCTAGTTGATTATGAACAAACATAACAGAAGAGGTCTGAAAATATTTCTGAAACACTTATAAGGACGCTCAAATGACCGCGAATTCATAGGAGAGAATACTATCCCATTCTCACAGGAGACATCACAGCAATCGGAGCATATTTGTCAAACGCGATAAAAGATAGTAACTGCTCTGAAATATTCCCATTCCATACTGAATATTCTGTTTAGATCAAAGGTTTGTTTTTCGACACCGTGATATTTCAGATGATGGAACAGTTGAAATGAATGCTCATATACAAAAGCTAACATTAACGTGAAGTGGAGTTAACTTGCAGCCAGGGGCGGCGCTAGGGGGGGGCTAGGGGGTGCTCTAGCTCCCCCTGGATTAGCCATAGCACCCCCATAGCACCCCCAAGAAAATAATGGTTTATTTATTATTGTTATTTAATTTCATTCTGCGTTATTTATTGTGTGATAATAATATTTAACTCACTAAAGAAAATAATTACAGATTGAAATGAACAGATTGTTTTAGACACAGAGCAATCATTCTGTCATAACCTTTGACCCAACTTTCACGTCGCACGCTTGAATGTTGACGTTACCGGACGGTTGAAGGAGAAAGCAAGCTAGTGCGTGGTAGTTTCAAGTGAATATCAACAATGCATCGGTTTTTGCTACCTAAATGTCCATGTTTGGAAGAACGATTAAGAAAGAAGAGTGACGTAGAAGAAGAAGAAATGCCAGGGGTATCTGGTGTGGATTTTTAAGGAGAGGAATGTTGTGGTCAAGGAGGTCAACCCTCCACCACTACTGAGGGTGCTAACCATGGTGCTAGCAGCATCAGTGACATTAGCATGAACGCTCAGGATGGTCCGAGAAGACCAAAACTCCAGAAATATCCACCTTGCATGTTTGGAGTACAACAAAGGAGTTTTTGTAAAAGCTGGTTGGGACAGTTTGCGTGGTTGGAGTACAATGCAACTAAGGTATTGTTAGCTGTGTAACATTAATAAAAGCTGTCTGATTTGTTGCATACATTGATTGCCCTGTGTCGCTGAAGACTCGTTTCGGTTGATTAGCAACTAAGATGCCCTTTTTTGCCGAAGATTTTAACTTTTTGCCTTTTTCCTCTTTTTTGGATTTTTTTGGAGCCGCCTTAAAAAAAATCAGGCTAGCCTAAGAAAAGCAGTCTGTCTATGTGCTATGTATACTTAAGGTTCTATGTGATTATTGATGATTGTGAACTGAAATAATATATACCTTTTTAACGCATTTCTGACTCTTTGACTGTTTTAGTTATTTCTATCTGCTATTCCAAGATTAATTTCACTCTGACATGGTAGTGGTCACCTGTCGCCCAACTTTAATCCTCACTACCACAAGTGTTTTAAAGTAAATTAGGTATTTGGGATTGCGGACTCTATAACATGCTGTATGCCTTTTGACAGTGACCGTCGCAGATGTGCGCGTCTGTCGGAAGAAGCCTAGATAATGATAATAATAATACAATCGGTTTTGCGCTTTTCATGGACCCCAAAAACGCTTCAGAAAGCAAACATGTAAAGTTGTTGTAGTAGAGAACCATGTGACACATAGGCTATCATCCTCATTTCATAGCACCCTCACTAAAACGCCTAGCTCCCCTATAGCACCTGCAGAAAAAAATGTCTGGCGCCGCCACTGCTTGCAGCCAACACCATTGTATTACAAACCCTAACACACACACATAATGAGAAAGTAGGCTTATTACACCTGGCGAATATCTCGCCTTTTATCTTCCATCTTTGAATAATGTAACTTATAAACACGTCGTTTTAAAGCGCTGTGGCCGTCCTGAAAAGATGTGTCAATAAATGAATTTAATCCATAGAATCCACGTTGACTTCACTACTTATTAAGATATTGTAACAAATCACGGAAGTGTGGAATATTTGTTATGGCTTTTAATTAAACACTAAACACAATACAATGTCAAAATGGCACAGGCTTTATGCCCTGCTACAAGTTATCACGAACAGACTGTGCTACCGTCACACACCTGTATAAACTCCGTCCCAACACAGAACAACGACATGCAATTAGAACAGTAAGGAACATTGTTAAAGAACATCGTTAGGCGCTGCATCACATAGAGAAAAGTATGTGCCCGCCGCACGGCATTATGGGGCGACTATGCCGGCAAGTTAAATATGGAATGTTCAATGCCTTATCGCGCTGACTTGTCCCAGCCCTACCCCAGCCCGACAGCAAGTAAAATATTTAGTCCGAACCCCAATGAGTCAATGTCTCAACTGTTCATACTACTGACACATTTACATACGTTTCTTAAGAATAGCCTGCCTTTATTAAACTCGAGCATCAACAGATGAATGATAAATGCACTGCCTCACACAAACAAGCCCCGTTAAACGCACAAGCGCGCACAAAAGGGAGATAAGCATATTGAAATGAATTATTCACATTGCAAGAACGGAATGAAATGGCCTACACATTACACACGCTATGCATCTGATATGCCTAAATAAAACTCACGTTATATACTACACCAGAAGAGGCACGAATAAAACAAGTCTTACCATTGAAGATCATATTTTTTCTTGAAAGTACACGGACACATTCCTTATAAAAGTATCTACATAGTCCAACCATCGATGTTTAATCCATGTTGTGGAGAAATGGCATCAATCATATTTCATTAAAGCTTCACACTTCTTACATTGGACATATCAAACAGCCTCATTAGAATCCGCATAGAATATGATGCCATCCGAATGAAATATCTCCATAGGCCTACAGTAAATTTCCCCTCGAGTGTCGTTTTAAACTCTCCAGATGACAGTTTCTTTTTTTTTTAAACTTTAAGTGCACAAAGTTCGTTATAAAACGATCTACATAGTCCAACAATCGAGGTTTAATCCATTTACATTTAGTCATTTAGCCGACGCTTTTGTACAGGGGAGAAGCATGTGAAGCAAACACGTTTACTTGACTACTTATTAAGATATTTAAATATGGAATGTTCAATGCCTTGACTACTAAGCAGAAATATCTCCATACAGTAGATTCCCCCTCGTTTTGTATTGTTTTAAACTCTCCAGATGACAGTTTATTTTTTAACTTCTTCCCTGATACCAGTTTGCCTCCTGTAATCGCGTTGTCACAGCTAGGACATAAAAAAAATCCCCGCACACAAGAAGGCTATTATCCTAAATGTGATTTATTTTACTCTCAAAAACGAACTTCTCCATCACGTGAGGCAGACACGTTGACTTGACTACTTATTAAGATATTTAAATACGGAATGTTCAGGGCCTTATCACGCTTATGTTTGAAAGCCATTGTTTTCAGCTTGCAGGTGCTTTTGCCTCTGGCCCAGTTTGTCGGTTTTGACGTTCATCTCTCTCCCCCAACCATCCAGGTTTAATCAATCCGCGTTGACTACTAAGCAGAAATATCTCCATACAGTAGATTCCCCCTCGTTTTGTATTCTTTTAAACTCTCCAGATGACAGTTTATTTTTAACTTCTTCCCTGATACCAGTTTGCCTCCTGTAATCACGTTGTCACAGATATTTATTTGCCCAGTCAGCTTGTTGGTCTTGACGTTCAGATGTTGCGCCTAAACTATCATATCGTCTCGTCACATGATCAAATAGAGACTTGACATTGGACAACAGCATACATATTACCCAGCAATCATCATTACAAATCTGAATATGACAAAAAATACCAAAGAAAATAAGATAGTATTCATTTCATTGAATCGTTTTTAATAGTTTCTATAGTGTATGTAAGATAAGCATATCATTTTGTTATAGATTGCTACTATTTTTCACACAAATAATACCTACCATGATGGAGATAAGTTTGCCTTTTCAAGTGAATATATAGCGTTAGACAGACTATCCATTGTAATGTAGTGTGTCTCAAAGACCCATGTGACTACACCTGTTGCTCTTGATGACGTGACGGCTGGGAGAAAGGAGATGAACAATCGACGAATTCTATCACTCAAAGAGGTCGCGTAGTAGCTTGTCTGTGACCAAAAAAACGCTGCTCCACCTACTGTTCTGGCGGTGAATTGTTTTCAACACCCACAGCCGTCGGAGAAGTATAAATCAAAAACAGTACGTCCGAATCCGTCCGAATCCGTTTCCCCGCCCATCCGTAAAACGGACGGACACCGACGCAGATCTATAATTCGGGCTTTAGAGAGAGCCTAAGCCCGTGGAACGTATCTGACTTTGAGTTAAATTTCACCAAATATAGCCTGAGCTACATATTATTACTAGTAGAAACAGGTTGATCCCTTCTATTTATTTTTTTTACACCAAACCTACCTTAAAAAAACATGAACTCTATCGTAAACATGTCTACAATTAGTAGTGTTGCTGTTGGCACCTCTTGCTTTAACTGCTCTTACCAGCAGCTCCACCCAAAGTTGCAGGTAGGGAATGCATTGTTTGCCTGAACCTCCCCAGTCAAACAAATGTTGCATTATTACACGAGTGGTTGGTGGATTACCAATCACATTATTTAGCCAGAACATAGTGCAGTTTGCTCCTGGCTATTATATATCAGTATCACAAAATGAACACATCAACAAATCTCTAAAAAAAAAAACCTCTGACATCGGTTCTGACTGGCAAAGTATTGACAATATATTTCAAATCTAAGGATCATTTTCTCAAACTTCAACACAACATTCATGACTACATAATCATCTCTCACAATTCTCCCCTGCAGATGCACACACTATTCATACAAACGGATTGTGTATGAACTAAAAACACACTGCAGTGCTCATTCACAGCATTGCACCGTATGAATAGTGTTTTTACTGAAATGCTGGTCCAAAACACTGTCAGAATCATCCCTTTCGCAAAGTACTGTTGATGTTCATGAAGTGTTATTCACATAAACACATTGTTTGGGACACGTATACAAAATAATAAGCGCTGTTGCACATAAAAACATTAAAAACAACAAGATTGTTCTTTCCTCACACTTTTGGCACAAACGAGCACAAAACGGCACGAACAATAGGGTGTTTGATCGCTTCGACATCAAGCCTGCTTCTTAATTGGTAGCTAAAGTCTGAGGCAAGACCATCCTTGTCCTCAACTGAGACAGGCCACTTTGAGATCATGCCAGGTCCAGCTCAGCACAAGATGAAAATGCCTGTGCCAACCAGGCCTTGCAGTCGGCCCTCTGTTAACCATATAGAACACATGGCACAGCTGCCCACCCTAGAGCAGCCTGGCTGAGTTAGTCATGATGAGAAGCTTGTTATTAAGTTTAGGTTCTTCACAGTGTTGGTTGATAGGGGTGATGATTTCAAAGAGTGTGGGGTTTGGTGAGTGAGAAGGAGAATGTGTTTAGAGGTGAGATCCTCTATTAAATGTTCTGCTCTGCCAGGAAATTATAGGTCAATTTCCTTGAAAGCAACTCATGGCCACTGAAGTATAATCCTGTTCACCTTGAGTTTGGTAGACTGCTGTTCATGACCTGTAAAATGGCAGAGGACAAAGAGGATCTCATCTAAAATCTTGTCAGATCATAAACTGTGTATCTGTTTGTTAGCCACCGGCAAGCTAACGGGAGTGCCAATGTGTATGCTTAGGTGGATGGGTTGGTGGGTGGGTGTGCTGTACGTCTTCCACAGGTTGCATGTCTCCACTCCATGTAAGTTTCTGTATTAATGTCTCTGCTTTTCACAACACACTGATCTCCCCAAGCCAGTGTCCCAGTGTGCAACTCCATGAGGACTCTTACCCACGAGAGAATGAAAAAGAGAAGTAGAGAATTAGAGAGAAGCAGCAGGAGAGAGAGAAAAGAGGGGAAAGTGAAAGACAATAAAAGAGAAACTGAGATATGGTGGAAGAGAGGACTGCTCAGTAACAGCTTTAAAAAAAACTGCGATTAGCACTCAGTAGGTACAGGGGGCTTCTGATTTTAATCCCGGGCCAATTCCCTAATCCCTCTGCTTTTGCAGGGATGTTTCACGGTTGCACATGTTCTTGAAATGGGTCCGTTTTTACAGGAGGTGTTTAATCCAGGTGCTTAATGGCCTTGAGCCTTAATCAGGCATAGATTAGGAGCTTTTGGGGGTTTGGGCTAGGCTCGCTAAAGGCATAACAGAATTAAAGGTGCAGTAAGCGATTCTAATCCAATACAGTTTCTGTCAAATTCAGCGAATATCTCCTCACATTCCACTAGCTGGCTGTCCTCTCTACGTGTGGTCTCTATAAATGGGAAACAAACAAAGTGGCTGCGGACCATTCCACACAACTCTATTCCAGCCAATCAGCAACAGGGGCAAGCATCAGCCCAAAAGGAGAAGGTGTGAAGAGCACAAATAAGTTATTTTAAAGTAACACTATGGAGTTTCTGGAGCTGCCAGGTAGGGGGCTACTTTCTGCTGGACTATTCAGTAACTTATTTGCTGTCTTGCTTTGTGTTGTGTTGCACTTGCTTGATGTTTGACTGTGTAAGGAGAGTTGTTGGCAAGCTAGCCAACATAGCTATCACAATAACATTACAAAGAAGCTGACGCGAGAGCACTTATTACTAGCATCAATGTCCAAGCGTGTTATAACAAGCTTGCTAACATCGCTAACGAGATGTCTTGCTAGCGGCTAAACTTAGCGAAACCTGTTGAAATTTGCTTACTTTGTTTATGACAAACTAGCGAGTCAACAACTTCCCTAACACAGTCAAACATCAAGCAAGTGCAACACAAGACAAAGCAAGAGAGCAAATAAGTTACTAAATAGTCAAGCAGAAAGTAGCCCCCTACCTGGCGGCTTCAGAAACTCCATAATGTTACTTTAACAGGCGAGGCCAGAGAGCCTTGAGTTAACATTGGTGAGGCGTTTCAATGGTGGAGAGACCGCTGAGAGGTATGAAGGCATAACCAGTGCAGAGGTTGCTCGTTTTCTGCTTGATTATAAGCTTAGCTGATACAAACCTACGGCCGGTCATGGTAGTTTTGTAAAAACAATCTAAACAACTAACTCTCGCTAGTTTTGACTGTTGTGTTGGAGACTGGGTTTGTGTTCTTGCAGGTTGTTCGTTTGATGGCATTTTATATTATAATATTTGTTTTGCTTGAACTATGAGAAAGAGACATCCACTTCCAAGACTGGAAAGTCTAGACCATCTCCACCGCCTGTGTCATGCATTGGCCCTCGGACATCCGCCATTTTTTCTTTTGGTCAGCTATCCCAGTTGTTAGTGACTTATGCGCGTCCATGAACTTGGGGAGGCGGAGCTTCTGTGGGAGCACTGGAGGGAGGGGTGTTTTGATTGGCTGTTCAGTTCAAACATATCAACAATCTTTCTCCAGTATCTCTAACCCTACCTGTAAGAGTGAGGCTGAGTGGCAGAGGATTTGGATCACTTCATAGCAGAAGCGCTTTCTACTCTGTGACACAAGTGCAAGCTGAGGGAGAGGGACATGAAGACATCGACACACGACACACAGAGCGAGATTACGAGCCTCAAACAGCTCCAAACACATATACACACAGCATCTACCAAGAAAGAACACACAGTGTTCAAACAGATTTTTTTTAAGTTTTGTAAGGAATTCTCTCCATTGCACTCTGAGTGACCAGCAAAAAAAGAGGAGGAATTTGACCTCCTTAGGAAGTCAAGGTAGATCAGTGCTTTTCCTTTTTTTTTCTCTAAAAACAAAAGAAGGAGGGGCGCAGCGATTCCAAAGATAACTCAGTTGCCAAAGTTAACAGAGGAAAAAACACTTCCCAGGACCACTGGGTTACTATTAGGGCTGAACGATTTGGGAAAATAATCTAATTGCGATTTTTTACCAAAATATTGCGATTGCGATTTAATATGCGATTTTTTTTTGTATCCTCTTTTTTTCCCCAACAAAACGTAATGAATGATTTAAATATGTTCATGTTATTCTTTCCCACATTTTACATTTTTATTTAACTGCTCATTACAGAAACAAGAACAACAAATCGGTGTGCATTTAAGTAATTCTAAAAAAGTCATTTTAAGTATAAACACTAGGCATGCACTTTTTAAACACTGTGTGCAAAATGTACCATCTTAAAAAAAAAGTTTTTTTTTTTTTTTTTTTTTTTTTTTAGACCACGTTTTTTAATCGCGAACGTTGCGGTTAGAAAATCGCGTTCTATCATATCGCGATTAAATCGCAAATGCAATTAATCGTTCAGCCCTAGTTACTATGGCAAGTGGGAGGGTCAAACAGCACGTATGCGCCACAGAGACTGAGAGCTCTAAGAAGGTCCACATGGCAATTAAGACACAGGCATTCACTGTTCAAAAGCAAGGTGAGATAGAACTCAACCCAGACATGACACTGGCAAGTCATCACAAGCTCCATCAAGCCACAAAAAGGCAAAGATTTTTGAGAAGAGTTGAGTGCTCAGAAAAAAAGTTTTAGTGTACTCCACATATAGTGCTGGAACACCATGGAGGTCAATCTGTTTGGCAAAACAGATGCAGGTATACATCACCAAGGTTCTTAAGGTAATGCACCCGTACAAGGTGTAACAACCTCCAACTCAAAGATAACAGAAGAATGTGCACTAGTTTGACTTATTACAAGCACATAGGGAATTCCAGACTTTGCCATCAGAAATGGACAACTCCCCTGCCACGGGTGATGGGGATTGCCCTGCACAGACCACACACAAACACACATACAGGGAAACAGTGTTTCTCCAACCACATATTTAGAGGCATGGGAAATGCCACAGCACTGGAGGAGAAAGCTTCTGCCAGCAGGGCTCCATTCAGAGGGGCAGAATAATACAGTAGGAGGGAGCTGCCAGAGGAATTACCCCTAGCTTTCGACCAAGCACTGAGTCATGCAGAGAGGCAGCCGGCTGACACCACCAGCCTTTGCTTGGGAAATGAGTGGATAGAGAGGCTCTGAACCTGTCAAATCAAAGCAAACTTCAGTAAGCATTAAAGTATGCAGCAGTACACACCCAACAACTCTACCACTTTTTAAAACGTGGGAGTGGGGAACACAAGTGAACTGATGGTATAAAACAGGTGTGTGCGTTTCGTTCAAGTATAGTTATCGATACTCCCGTCCCGAGGTTGGGATTGGTAAACAGTACACCCAAACCTCTCCAGGTAGATTAGTGATTCTATTCTATCATTGTTCCACATTCCACAGGTTATCAGTCCAGTCCGTTATCAGTGGTGCAGAGAGCCTCCCTGTCTGCTCTGAGCGGACATACCACCAGTCTGACATTCCCCCCATAAACCTGTGGGAATTAAATGCCTTATCCATTTAACCAGCGGAGTTCTGTCTGTTAGAGTAAAGGGTTCCCGTACAGGGTTCCTCAGCCACTTCTGGTGAGCGTGCTGGGAATCACGCAAGCAAAGCCTTTGTTTTACTCTGCTTATCTGAGCAGCGAAGAATATTTCTCAACACTCTCACAGGCTTGCTGTTGCCCTAGCTCATGTAAAAGCCTTTTGTTTACATAACCCTGAACTTGTGCAAAGACTACACAAAGCTGGGTCCTTTTCAACTCCCACAACATCACCAGGCATCAGAAGACTGGCAACAGTATAAAGGAGCTGATCCAACTATTTAAATGGAGAGCTTTAGTTGGTGTAACAAACAGCTGAAAAACAAAAGACTGTTTGGCCAAGTAGTAGCCTGTAAATGTGACTCAAAGATTGTTTACAAGGACAGGTGCAAAGCAGATATGGTGACACTTGGTCAAAAAAGCTAAATACACACACACACACACACACACACACACACACACACACACACACACACACAAGGGCACAAATTATACAAATCATCGTAAGTCCTAAATTGGGTCAATTTTTATACCTCATGGCAGCTTAGGCATGTGTAATGTTTGTGCTTGAGTGAAGTGGCTACCTTTGCATTCTCACCAGTCACAACCCATGTACCTTCAAGTAGACCTTGTTACGAGATCAGAGACTATCAGTGTTAGTCAAGGCATAGATAAAGATGTCATCTAGAAATAGACACATGGTCTCCATTTGTCTCATTACAGTAGCCAAGTCAGCTGACAGGACATCCAGGTGAAGAAAGTGCAGGGCCAGAGGGGCTGGTATTCAGAATGACAGTCAAAGTAAAGAGGATATCCGTTATATTTTGGAAGTTGACCACACATTCATAACATCCCAGAAGTAACAAGGTTAATAATGTTAGGGGTACTGACCTGCCTGTACAAGGCCTATTATGGTATAGGCTACTGTCAAATGTCAGAAGATGAAAGTGTGCTTTGAACAAAGTATAGGTGCCAGTCGGTGTGTTTATAATAAAGCACAACGTACAACACAGACCACAAAGACTGAGATCGTGTGAGACAGTGACATCCAACTTACCTATGCATTTAATCTCGAACCCGCGGGGTGGTTTAAGCGCTCTTCGGGTCCATCCCTCCCGCAGCACCTCCAGGTGATCTTCCTTCCCCTGAATGAGCAGAACATGCTCGTCTATCCAGCCAAGGAAGAACGTCTCCGATATGGCGTCGGTGACTTTCTTGTTCCAGAAGTGCTGCATATTCTCGGCTTTGAAGTCCGCAAATATCTCATAGCCGGTATGGTGATGCTGGAGCTTTTCGGTGACTGCTGGCGTGCCCTCTGCGCCGACCCGCGAGAGCACTATGGCCAGCGAATGCGGGGCGATTTGCAGAAACTTATCCATTCCTTTGAAACGTCAACAAACTGCTGCACCATAAATTAGAACACAGTCCAGATTATTACAAAAGTCTGTATTTCATGGTGTTTTATTACGCACTTTGTTGAATTTCCAAAATGAACACATTTTGTCTAGAATTCAACCCACGTTGATTTCTGGAAGCCTGCACGGTCCGCGTGACAGCCAGCGTTGCATCTGCATCTCACGTGTGCAAACGACAAATAATATCTATTGACAGAACATTTGAATAAATTCGCTCGCTGTCATATATTCTACACAGATGTCATCAAAGCTATGCAGTTTAACAGGCACAACACGCATTGATCAGACGGTAAGGTAATTTGGATAAATTGCTTCCGAGCTACCTCCTCTCACCTCTCTCTGGAGAGCATAGGTATATCACAGAAATGTCTTACGTTCCATGACCTAGTTCTTAACATACGATTGGAAGAACTAGGCCTCTGCAGCCGAAAGCATATCGATCACTGCATTGGCAGTGTTTGGTGGGCGAGAAGCGCAGGCGATGACTTCACCCGTCCTTATTCATGTCTTCATATGGCACGCAGCGCGAAGCCTCCCTCCCATTCAGATCTGTATTCACAGTGCCATTCAGCTCCAGTCCATGGCGTACAGCAAAGGTAACCCAGGTTTGGTAGTGATCGGTGTACGTACTCTTAACACGTATCACTGCAGTAGTGGTCGGAAATGTATGGTTCACCGAAACCTTGCGGCATAGGGTCCGGTCCGGAGACTACGAATCCCCGCAGGTTGGGCTGCTCTGTAGGGTAAAACGCGACAGGAGACCGGATCACCAGATGTTTGTCATGACTCCACCTACAGGCGGTCTTCAAAACATCGCGAGTTCAGTACGTCTTGAGTCGCAACAGGTGAGGCGGCTAGTGTGAAAGATGTCCGAAGTGAGAGCTGTACAGCTTTTGAAATAATCGAGCTGGTTCAGTTAGGCTATGCATAGGTACAATGATAAAAAACATATGACATGTATCCTTGCGGCTGCAATCAAGATATCTTAATTCGATTCATTACAACCTTCATTATAGATTATAGGACTAACAAGCGAAAACAGAAGGGTTAGTGGGAAGAAAGACTCGGGAATAGGCCAATAATGGCATTTTCTCAAAAGTATGAAAATAATGTTTCCCCATTCACTACATTTAAATATCCAATTACCCAGACGCCACTTGGATCAGACAAGGTAAAGTCTTTTTTTTTCCAAATAAACCTTTAATGCTGAAGTATTGTTGAAAAGGTTAAACTCCCCACCTTTCACTGATGGACAGTAGAACACTCTGAAAAGAAACTCTCAGTTTTACCCCCCAAAAAAGACTCCAAATTAACAAATTTACCAGCTTGCCTAATATACCACAACCAAGAATAGCAGTGTTTCATAGTCGGTTTAGGACTACAGTGCCCTCCACAATTATTGGCACCCTTTAGTAAAGATGAGCAAAATGAGATGCGAATAAATGTCTTTATTATTTATCCTCTTGGTCTTTCACTCAAAATATTCACAAAAATCTTACCTTTTCATTGAAGTAAAATTATTGAAAGAAAAAAAATTGACATTAAATAAATATTATTCTCCAAAACAGGTGTGCCACAATTATTGGCACCCCTTAATTTAATGTTTTGTGCAGCCTCCCTTTGCCAAGATAACAGCTCTGAGTCTTCTCCTATAATGCGTGATGAGGTTGGTGAACACATGGCACGGGATCTGAGACCATTCCTACATACAGTATCTCTCCAGATTCTTCAGATACTGAGGTCAACGCTTGTAGACTCAGCTTCAGCTCATCCCACAGATTTTCTATGGGGTTTAGGTCGGGGGACTGTGAAGGCCATGGCAAAACCTTTATTCTGTGCTCGGTGAACCATTTGTGTGTTGATTTTGAGGTGTGCTTCGGATCATTGTCCTTCTGGAAGGTCCAACACGGCCCATTTTAAGCTTCCTGGAGGGGGCTGTTAGGTTTTCATTTAATATCTGCTGGTATTTGACGGAGTCCATGATACCACGTATCCTAACAAGATGTCCAGGGCTTTTGGAAGAAAAACAGCCCCACAACATCAAAGATCCGCCACCATACTTCACACTGAGTATGAGGTGCTTTTCTGTATGGCTATCTTTCTGTTTACGCCAAAGCCACCTTTGATGTTTGTTGCCAAAAAGCTTTATTTTGGTCTCATCTGACCATTTAACTCGGCCCCATTGAAAGTCTGACTTACATTTGACAAACTGTAGGCGCTGTAGTTTGTTGTTGATTGACAGCAGAGACTTTTTTCTGGCAACCCTCCCAAACAACTTGTGGTGATGTAGGTGGCGTCTAATGGTGGTTTTGGAGACTTTCTGACCCCAAGACTCAACTAACCTCTGTAATTCTCCAGCTGTGATCCTTGGAGATTCCTTTGCCACTCAAACCATCCTCCTCACGGTGCGTGGGGTCAATTTACAGACAGGTCCTCTTCCAGGCTGATTCCTTACATCTCCTGTCGCTTTGAACTTCTTAACTATTGCCCTGATTGTGGAAATGGGTATTTTCAACTGTTTAGATATTTTCTTAAATCCTTTTTTCGGATTTCTGCAGCTCAACAACTTTTTGCCGCACTTCGACACTGTGTTCTTTTGTCTTTCCCATATTGATGAATGACTAAGGGTATTTGGCCTGTGTCACCTTATATTTATACCCCAGTGAAACAGGAAGTCATGGTTGACCACTACCATGAGTTCCTAATCAAACAGGTGAACTTAAAAATGTAAAACATGACTGGTAATATACTTCAGTTAGATTTTAATTATAAGATTTTCTAGGGGTGCCAATAATTGTGGCACCCATGTTTTGGAGAAAAATATTTTATTTAATGTAAAAAAAAAATGTTACTTCAATGAAAAGGTAAGACTTTTCTGAATATTTTGAGTGAAAGACCAAGATTATAAACAGCAAAGACACATTTTTTCATAGCCTGTTTAGCCCATATTCACTAAGGGTGCCAATAATTGTGGAGGGCACTGTACATGTTAAGCTAGCCTGGTACATGTTTTCTGAGGTTGTTGAGAGTTGGTTGCAGTCCATTCATAGTAGCTCTAGCCTCTCCTCTCTTTGTGAACCCCTGACCTATGCAGCACCTGATGTGTATGTATCAGTAGTTTCAGGTTTCCCACTGCTTTCACCTCCATTGTCTATTACATCAAAGACTGTTGTCAAAATAATTCCCTCATGAAGATGGTAATACATTACATGTCAAAAATCTAGTTGGAAGCCTCTCTCTGTTCATTTTGTTTTAAATAAAACATTCAGCAAAAATGCTTTCCTGAATGAAGTTTCCTGATTTGTCTTTTTCACGGGGGTTTGCTGATGTGTTGCACATTGCTGATGCTGATGTGGGTCTATTTCCCACTGATGGGAAGTTATGTTTCTTATTCTTGTTGTCAATATGTCTTTAAAGCTCTGCAAGTTCTTGTCCTAAAATCATAAATAGATCCCCCCTAGAAACCATTAATCTTCTTCATATATGCCACTTGTGCATCAATGTTAATTAGTTAGAGGAAATAAACAAAAACATCAAGGCTTGTCAGACTACCTAAAAAAAGGCCTTAGTCCCCTAAGGGTTAGAAATTGCATCCTCCAAAGGTCTTGATCACACAGGCCTGTTTCAAAGCATCAGAAAAGGATAATGTCATTGTGCACCAAATGGCTGGGGTTGCTGTTCTAGTTTGTTTATACCAGTTGTGGTGGCGAGCCTTGTCTCCTTTTGTGAGGTTTCCTTTCACTAATCCAAGTGCCTTGATCAAATGTCTTATCTTTTCTTAAAGAGGGCTGAAATGTAGTCTCAGCGCAAGGTGTTTCCTTTCTGTTCACAGGCCTGTGGTCTCTTGTTCATGGGAGCCCAGAGCAGGACAGGCTCCAGACAGTGTGGTGGCACAGACCAAGGCTGTCACCTTTAATTAAGCACTAAGGGCAGATCTCTGTCAGTTACTCGATCAGTTAAAGCACAGTGGTCTGACTGTTTTTGAGTGCAGAGTGCATTAAATAGCTCAGTGAAGTTACCACCTAATAATGTGCTGAAAGATGAATCTGAAAGATGTCTTTGCCAACAAGCTGACTTAAAATATATATATTGTTTCTTATCTATAAGGCCTGTCACATAACAAATTTGGCTCATCATCACTGTCTTAAATAAGTCTTGCTGTTACCCTTTTATGAAACCTACGTTACAGTGGTTGGAGGAAATTATGTGAATCATCAAGTCTTTTTAATACTTTTTTTTGACCCAAAGGACTGATTAAAATATGGCATAGTCAGAATATCAAAGTGAAAAAGTCAAAGTTGAAACAGGTTGTTAAAATTCTAGACACCACTGTGCCAGGAATAGAGCCGTTCTCACCCAACTCAGCCTCTATTCCTCAGGTTACTTCTTGGATAAAGAAAGCCCCTATGGAATGTGTCTGTCTTGTTGCCCATTTGTTTGAGACACGGGAAGAGGCATTGTGTTTCACACCCACAGAGGAACAGGAATGTGCCCTTACACTCAAACACACTCACTCCCTATCGCACAAATACACACACTCTCGCTATGTCTCTCTCTCTCTTACACACACTCAAGCACACTCTAGTGGTGTGAGTGGTAGAATGTGTCTAATAACAATATAACAATACAAATAGAAAAGGCGAGGGGGGGTGGAAAATTCCTGCCTCCTTCGTTCCACACTACACTTATCAAGGGCCTGACCGAAAGCCTTGGAATTCCTCTGAGGTCCATGATGGAGATGCCAGGGGATTACAGACCCAGAAACACTAGCAAGCACCAGATAAGGGATGCTGCAGACCTACTCCCAGCCGTGGGCAGAGCAGTTGTGCCAACTCAGGAACGCCTGACAGAAAGTGTGTATTCTTATTGGCGTCTGTGCTTTTCTTACCATTGGGCTTCTCTTTTTCTATGGTTGTGATAGATATTCATCTTTGTGATCCTAAGCATTCTTCTCTACTCGAGGCACAATGAAAGTGGCCTGCAGTGGAAACGAGATGGCAAACAATTCAGCCCTAACTGTGATACTGCTAATCCAAATCTGTGTGCATACAACGTGATCACTTAGAATTTGCTCTCAGTCAATACACAACATTACCAACCTTCATTAAAGTGTATTTGCATTCTTTCAAACAAATTCAATTTACAGAGCCAACATATTGTTTTCTCAAAAATGGAGAAAGATAATGCATTCTGGTAATGATGACAAAGTCCCAAACTGTAATCTATTATTAGTTAATTAATTATTAGTAAATATCTTAGTTATTATTATTAGAGTCTAAACTGGATAGTGTTAGGGACATGCCTTCATCATTTTGAAATATTTTCACCTTAAAGGACAGCTAAGGCTTCGGTGTAGTGTAGCTTAAAGGTGACTAACAGAACAGTGTTAAGCCCATCAGTACCACTCAACATTCCTAACTGGACATCTCAGGTGAAGGGACATTTGAATTAGAACATTGAAAGATTATCCAGAAGGGGTAGAATGCCTTCTGAATGGCACATGGTTACATACACAGACAAAATTAATTATGCACCACAATTTGGTCCTTACAATTCATCACCAAAAATGTTATGTCTACACTCTCTGTTGGATGTAAAGTGCAGAGGAATAATTCATTTGATGCACTGAGCTGACAACAGTGTATCACATTTTGTGGACAAAAGGATTTGTGTACCTTTCATTTTGTTGATGAAAGAGCAGACATTCCCTCAGACTATAAAATAACCCTAACCCAACAACACACCATCCTGAAATGATTATGTGCAGAGAATATTCATGGTGTCTGGATGCACTGACCATGAACATGTTGTCAAAATGATTTCAGTTATTCCATTTTGTGTCATGAAAGAAGAGCAACAGTTTATTTGTCCCCAAATGAATGACTGTTCAGGTTTTGTTTAACAATTATGTGTTTTTGTCATTGAATAGGAACTAAATGTATTTTGAAAAAAAAAAAAAAACACTTTTATGATCATCATTTTGTGTCTTACAAGATGCACCTGATTGAGATAGAACACAGAACATATTTAATCCATTTATTCTTTTTTTCCCAAGCTCTTGTGGATGAAGGCCTTTACTGAACCATACAATCCATGTTATGACTTTCTGAATGAAGTATCAAACAAACCAGTGTTCCACAATCATACCGACAGCTTGGGCCAAACGGGGGCACTCTGACATTGTTTTTACAGCCAGTCTGAAGCTACCAGACTTAACACAGAATAATAATATAATGAGCTCCCCTTTCATCCCCATATTCCTTAACTCCACTTGACTCCTATTTTATATATTTATTATGGCAATAAAATAAAATGTATATATTGCACAAGCCTTTTTATTTTACACTGTGCTTTTTAAAAGACCCTTTGAGGAAGGTTCAATTATTTTTCCCATGACTATCCATAAATTGTTTCCTACCCAGGTCTAAACAACCTGTTGAATTGGATTAAAATTAACACAGGATTTGTGCCCATAATGCTAAGAGAAGAAACAGAGTACCATCAGCTAATCAAGAAAAAACCAACCAGAGATGTAAACACAAACCTGTCTGCTCCTCCTTCCCCTCCCCCCAAGGCTTTGTCCATCACATTCACAAGCTTGGATGGCATCCTTGAGGCCTGATCACTGACTTTGAGCTTGCCCATGTCTCTGATTGCTTAAAGACCAAGGCTCACAGAGATAAATCAGTCGGGAATTTGGTGTTGGGATATCTTCTTTTGGCTTACATATCTGCCTTACAGAAGCACACAGTTAACGCAGACTTATCTCATTCATGCATTTCAGCAGGTGCTGTATCAATAGTTTGCTTGGCAGGACCACATTTAAATCTGTCTAAATGAATGGAGGCCCATTGAATTTAAATGTTTAAATGTGATACAATAGAA
Source organism: Clupea harengus (assembly GCF_900700415.2). Classification (NCBI taxonomy): domain Eukaryota; kingdom Metazoa; phylum Chordata; class Actinopteri; order Clupeiformes; family Clupeidae; genus Clupea; species Clupea harengus. The sequence goes on from NC_045173.1 coordinate 10,437,807, forward strand.
ATTCAATTTTGTAATTTCACAAAGCAACAATATAATATGCACCAGTACCTGATCCTTTGTTCTTCACACACACTGAAACACCCCATCTGTGCATGGAATGGACCGGTGTGTTCGGTGATTAAACCACACCACCAAAAGATGTTACCTTTGATGAACAGTCATAGTAGAGTTATTACTATACACACCCCTCCTCCAAATGTGCATTTTTACATTTATTTATTCAGAGCGCAAGGTAGTGACAGTTGGTATCTCAGTGTCACCGTGTATGTAGCGCAGACACCTGAACCATAGATAAATTGGATTGATACTATTCTTGGCTACTATTCTGGGCACTATTCTGAGATACTAGGAAGAATTTGGAGTTGAATGACTCACCAAAGTCAATTGACAATCATTCTGGTGGAGCCGGGTTTGACCTGGAACCCTCCCCTGTTCATATGCCTGCACAGCTGACCCCAGTCTATGAAGGAAACACTGACATGGCTTGGTATACACAAGCACACATGAAGACCCAGAGCTATGAATAGCATTTTGTTGACACATCCTTACGATCTCAAACGTTGGTCAAAATCTTCAGGAGCTGCGGCTATCGTTTTGGACTTTCCATCTGTTCTATATGCAGGCCTATACTCTTTTTCTATGAGGGACAGCATAGTTACAGACACTTACTTTAACTGTTGTTCCCACCTTTATCGCAATGCATGGCTTCTCTTTGACTTGGCACAGCACACCATATTCTTGCATTACATTCCCAATGTAAAAGACGTGAAATAGTGACATCTGCTGGCTATAATAGCATCCAGCACCTACACCTAGCCATGGTCAGCCTAATTTTACTACTCTTCACATTAATTGTTTTGTGTAGTAAAAAAAAACATGTGAAATGGATCTATAATTAGTTACAATAAAGATGAATCATCTACCATAACCATATGATCAGATAAACACTATATACAAAACAACCTCTCCTAAAAATATGAACTGTGAATGTGCATGTTTTGCCTGACCTTCACATTTATATTCCATAAGACTGCTTTCAGCACCAGGCCTAGATAGCTCCCGAGCTTCATATAAAACAAGCAGTTCATTATTGTAAAGCACATTTCCAATCAACTATAACCTAATTAAGTCTGCAAGGAAGATCTTTCTGATGAGGTCGTTTCAAAGGTTCTACAAGATTAGATGATTCCTTGACAAAATAAGTGTGTCCGGCCAAGCAACTAAGTTAGAAAATAATGAACTGCCTGGTATATAACTGGCTGAATCTTAAAAAAAAAAAAAAAGTCAGCTTCTTCATTCCATACTCTGATCCAGAAATCCCTGCAATCGTCTTTATGACAGACTTTATATTACAAAGTTTATGACACCCATTGAGGTTCACAAATAAATCTTGATCTCCAGATGAGGCCTGTGAATGAGAAACAAATTACTTTAAACAAAACTCCTCAGAAAATCGAGACAATTGCAGTAAAGGGAGATGGACATGTGAAACTAATTTAAGAACTTTATCATGTAATAGATGCGTCTTTACACTCGCAAGTAAACATGTTTTCCAGCTATGTTATAGTTCAAGGGCAAAAAAAAAGCACAAATACACTGACATGGATTAACTAAATGAATGGATTTTCTCCCATTATTTTAATGATAACGTGGGACATGTCTAAGAAAAGAAATAATTTGTGCTTGGCAACAAAAGGTCCACATTTGAGGACAACCACCACCTTCAGTAAACTGACACTTCATCCTTGCAAAAACTTTGTGGTTGTGATACTATAGTTTTAATCATGCTTTGTATTGCTGGGGGGAATCAAATAGTATAATTATTTTCAGTCTTCAAGACGTAGTCACTGTTCCTTGAACTGTTTTTGAGTCAGTTGTTATTCCTACATTGCCCAAGAGATATATGGTTTCTCAGAAACTACTGGAGTATTGTGGCTGGAGCTGAACATGATTCATAGCCTTTCATCTCCAGAGAACTCCTGTTCTCTAAAGAGGTCCGAAAGGGGTGCTTAGCAAAAATGGCAAGAAGCCCCATAGAGGTGGTGGCACAGAGCTTGCACTAGCAATGCTGGTGGGGGTAAGCATTAACTCATCACCATGTTTGTGTGGTGGCAAGTTTACCTGTGGGTTGGCAATGGGCAGAGGATGACTGATGCGTTTATAGAGGAGATCTTGCTGAAGGGACAGAACTTCCCAGTGCGCCTCTTCTCCATGGCTTGATTGTATGGGGTGCCCACTTGCTACAAAACTGTGAAAGAGCTACATTGGGGTCCATGTTGATTTCCTCAGGTCAAGGGGTATGACTGTGCGGTCTTAGGCAGAGAGAGTAGTGGGTGAAATGTAATGGAATAGGCTTGTGTGTACAGCCGGGTAACTCTTAAAAAATCTAACCTAGAATTACACATAGAGATACCCCCACCATACACACATGTACATATATATATATTCTACACTCAACAAATTAATTTACATTTTATGTAAAACACTTTTGACCACACCTTTGACTTAATTGTTGTCGCATTAGAACTATAAATTTAACAATTTGCACCAAATTACTGGACCCTTTAGGGCACCACAATGCCACACTACACACAATCCTTAAAATGAATCAGTTTCCATGTTTAACTCACCAAAAAATCTGTTCCGCCATCACTATAAGAGGAAAGGTATGACATTGTCAGCACGGTCTTAGAACCAATTCTGGATATGATGGTGTGCTGGTGAGCATCTCCAGAGTAGCTCAAAACACATAAGCATACACCAGACATTAGGGACAATACAAGCACAGGTTTATTAAATACACCAAGCATAAAAAAATCTCTTACAAACAAATCACACAAAATATGTAACAGTGGAACTGAATTGTCTGGAAGACACTGAGAGGGTGTAAAGTATTCCACTTCCTAAATGAGATGAAAAGAAATGATCTGGAACATAGTGTCTCTACCTAAACCGTGTGCATAATCCAAAAGGCTTGTCAAATATTGAACCCTCTTTAGACCACTGTAGGTTCCCTTACGTTAGGGGGCCTACGTGTAATGCTTGACACCTAAGGACATTCTATGAATCTGTGCCAAGTTCAGTGAGGGGGGGGGGGGGGGACATATACTCTCACATAATCTCTGAAATAGAATCTTGGTGGCAGTATCTATAGCTTCGGTTTCCTCTTGGTCCTTCTGACAGTTAAATAAGGAGGTCACCGGGTTTAACGACTACACTATACATCCCAAAGTGTTATGTCAGCACCTGTTTGAAAACCTTTGGCGAAACACAGCAGCGGAGTTCAAAGGTGAAGTCTCAGCTTTTCTGTGATAGGTCCATTGCTTGACGGCACAGTCCTGTTCAGTGCTATCTCAAATATGATTGTGTGAACTGCGATACTGTTACATCTAGTAACTCTCCCTCCACTTGATTCCCCCACCCCACTCACAGCTAAACATATACACCTTTTCCCCAGAAGGCACTACCTCGACCGGCGGTCTTTTTTAGGCTTGTCAGTGCTTTTGTCCATGGTCTTTTCATTGTCGCCTCTGCACTTGGGGCAGTACCACTTGCCCTTGGGCTTGTAGGTGAGTCCAACACAGGTGAAGTGGAACCACTCAATGGGGCACTGCTCGTTGTCACAGCCAATCATCTCGCCGTAAGACACCTGCTCGCACAGGCAGTAGGTCGGCTCGTTGGGGTCGATGGCGAACTCCACAGGCGAGGCATCGCGCTCCTGCTTGGCCTTGGAGCGCTTTTTCTTCTTGGCCGACTTCGATTTCTTCTCCCGTGGTGGGGCGGGCGCCACCTCCTCTGGGTCGTCCAACGCCCCGTTGGCACCATGGCACGAGTCACGGCTCTCGCTGTTGCGCTGGCGGCGTGGCCTGCGGGCTGAGCGCTCGGGCAGGGACCCTGCCGATGATGCGGCGGCCCCGCCGCCACCACCACCGCCGCCGCCACCACCACCACCACCACTTCCTCCTCCTCCTCCACCACCACCAACAACGCCTCCGCCGCCGGCAACACCGCCGCCGCCGCCGCCGCCACCCCCTCCTCCTCCTCCTCCTCCTCCACCACCACCAACAACAACTACTCCACTGCTGGCCCCATCATGTCGCACCTTCTCGGCTGGGGATCGCTCCTCAATTGGGTCGGTGAAGCAGTGTGTGTGAGAGTCCATTTGGCGCGAGCGGTTCTCCACCAGCTCCAGCATTTGGGTCACTACATGGATCTTCTCGTCACCAAGCTCCTGGCTGCTGATGAGGGCACGCTGTAACTGGATCTGCAGGCGCTTTCGTTGACCCGCATCTGTCTCGCGCTTGTAACGCTCGTACACATCGTCCACCTCATTCAGGACCTCTACACACAGGAAGGGGTGGGGACAGAGAGATAGATAGGCGTCATTTATTTTTGCAAGAAAGAGGCTCGTTTACAAGGCAAGTCGCTTGTGTCTAATGGGAGTCTGGCACTCTGATCCGTGTTCCTTCTTACATTTTAAGGAAGGTGATAGCCAAATCGTTCGCATACAGAACTCGCATGCGGTCAATTATTAGACACTTCAGTAAAGTACTTTAGCGACGCAAACTTCTTCCGACGCAGCCGCGCTATCCCCTTCTCTCTTTCTCTTTGCCTACTGACGTCATGAGGAAGCAAACTGTGATATATATATGGGTGCGTTGCATGCGTTCCTTGTCAGACTGAAAGACCTTTCGGTCGAACAGCTCCTTGCGCATTTGCAAAACAAGATGAGCGCCGAAGGCAGGACTATTCTCGTGACAGCTGCGCTTGCAGAAGTTCAAATTCAAAACACTATATGGATATATGCAATACTTTAGAGTAGGCTGAACAAGGTTTCTTCATACAGCTATAAGTGGGCCGACATAATCCTACACACAATTTCTCGAATCAAAGAACTAGCTTTACAGTTGGTCAGGGTAAACGACAGGCAAGGTAAACGCCTAGTAAAATCCCGAGTGTTTACTTCGAAAGCTATCCTAGCTGGCTGGGGGCACAAGACGAGTTCAGTCAAAATGGCTGATCACCCGGCGTGAATATAGAGTGAAAATACCCCACATTTGTAAAAGGGCTAGTCTTAGCTCTTACTCGACAGTTCACGACAAGATGGCACATACTAACTTGCTTTCGGTGACTTAGCACAGCTACATGGTTTAGTCGTTTATGAAACGTCGATGGCTAAACAAATAAGTTTGTAAACGACATGAAAAGCATCTATTCAATGACATAATGCAGTCTGACCAAAAGTCGTTGGATTTGAAGACCTAGCCAAATAATTGCAGGGAAATCGAGGCGTTGTAGCTAGAAGAAAGACATATTCTTTCTTACATACCTTGATACTTTGTGTCGATTTCCCAAAGCAACGAAACATTCCGCTGTATGTCCAAAGGCAGAGACTCAACACATTCAAGGTAATCTTCAACATAGCTGACCAGCTGGGATTTTTCCACATTTGGGTAATGCGCTAACATCGTGATAGAAATGCATCAAGCAGACGGCCGATGCTTGGAAAAAGTAAATAAGCTATATCTCGATGAAGAATTTAGAACATTCAAATATTTCGTGTGCTGTTGCAGTATTCTTTCCGGGCTGACCAGTTCAACCCTCTCTCTGGTTGTAATTCCTTCAAACAAAACTGTGGCTACTACGCATGCGTAAATTAATGCCTTAAAAGGCCGCGATTTTGCATTTCGCGCAGCTTCCTTGAAACGGGGTTGGGCCAAAGGAACATCAAAGTACACTGTAGTGTTGGCGTCACTGTGACTCCTCCTTCTTTCTTTGGCGCCGGGAAATCAAATTGGTTACAACAAATGTTATCGTACCAAAAAAGGTTTGAATATGTAATTATCTGTGGTGAGTGTTGGGATTAAGGCCTAGCTACATTCATTGGGATATATTCCAATTAATGAAAATAAAACAATTTTAATTGGGTTAAATGATGAAACTATGAACATTCTGGGTTTTTAACAGAATTTATTTCATAACACAAATGGCTGGAGTGAATGGCTGGTTTTGGACAGCAGATTATATGCAGGCATGCATATCACTACATCAACAGTGTTTTTCACCATCCCTTCAATCTTTCAGTCTCGAGAATCAGTAATATGCACCTAGTGTTTTTGTTTATACAGTGAAACAGTTCATACGAATGTTGTGAGTGACTCACTGGTAAGATGCACAAAATACCACTATGGCCTACACATAAAGCTGTAGTGGCGGAACTTCTGAGATCGTCTACAACATCAAAGATGATATACTGGGTTCGTATTGAAGCGAGCAGCTAACACAGACTGCATTATGAGCAGATATACAGTTTAATTACAACAGGTCGATTCTCAAGCAGTATGCTTAGTTTTCATTTAAATACTTCCTAGATAACAATATATTTCTGTTCTTGAACCAATCGGAAGTCTTGACACATTTTGGAAAAATCAACAGCACCAGAGCCTTTACCAAGGAATGCGTTTCATTTAAGGTGACCGTTCTAGTCTTCTGCTACTAGCCTCATTCATATACTGTGGCATACTACTATTGTGAGTTTTGTTTTGAGTTTTTTCGTGTGTTAAGCCCCATTTAATTAGAAGCCAAACAAATCTCTCCAAGTAGGATTTACTGTGCTATGCGCAATGGGCCAATTTTCAGATTAGGTAAACCTACTGCCGAGGGCCAACATAACTTTTCCATACATAACTTTCAACTAGTCACAATCTGGAAGCAGTCAGCAATTTAGCATACTACGAAGAGTCTAAAGGATATTGACTGTTATTTCACTGCAAAGTCTTAGTCTTTGTGAGTCACAAGCATGCCATAGCGAAACTGGTGACACAATTCACATTCTACTGGTATCAGAGTGATCAGAAAGACCTGACATCAAACAAAACTCCTCAGATTCAGCAAACTTCACAGCTCAGTAATAAAATGGACCATGCATAAGTCGGTGGCTGAGTGAGTGCACTGGTGCAGGAACCTGGCTCAGCGATGCTAGATAACCACTGATGATGATCTCTGTTTGATTTATTCATGTTTCTGAACTTCGTTTCCTCTAACGTCCCTCTACCTCTGTGTTTTATTTACATGCGCTCTTATGCAGGACAGGAGTCTTTTTCGCAATATTTTTCAGACATGGACTCTTCCTGTTCAGGTGCTGAAAGTTCTTCACTGGCTTCCTCACTCTCATCCAGTAGTGTCTTCTTAAGTGTCTGTTCTGCACCATCCCCCTCTGCTTCAACAGGAGCTGTTTTCATTGGGGATTCCTCGCTTGACTCTGTCTGGGGACTCTGCGAGGGCACCATCTCAGCGCTGAGACCCTGTGAGTCTGCATCCACTGTTTGTTCACACTGTGTTTCTGTTTCTGTGGCCGCCGACAAGGGCAAAACAAGATCCGCAGGCCTGCAAAGCACAGGGACCCCCACAGAGGGCGAGGGCGAGTCCCCCTCATCCGCTGCCTCCTCAGACAGGTCACTGAACACACACTCGTCTGCCTCCTGCGCACACTCCGGCTGGTCAGTTGCCGACTCATCGCCGTCTCCGTCGGTCGGCTCCACGCAGCTGTGCAGCACCTCCACGTTGACCTGCAGGTGCCCGTTGTTGCGAGAGCACAGAGAGCCCAAGAGCCGGCTGCTCTGGCTAGTGTCCATGCACACGTCAGGGCTGTCCACCTGTGTGGTCACGCCTGCAGGTAGCTCCTCTCTTCCCATCAGGCCATCTGAAAGAGACGAGGCAGAGAGCACAGCTGATAACGTCAACATTACTCTTATTCTGCGAGCAAACCGGTTCAGTGAGCAGAGAAAGTACTTAAAACAAACTTTAGAGGGCCAAAAGGAACAGCTACACTACAGCACGTTGTATGAACATGTTGCATTTAATGGTCAAATTCAGTTTGGGGTCTGATATTAGGACCTCTTTAAGAGACGAAGTATGTAGAACAATATGCTACATTGGTGCTTTGCCACAATAAGACAGGAAGTCAAGGCATGACAGATTATGTTTGCATGTAGTTCTTATTGCCAATTTTCAGACTTTTCCCCTTCTTCTTCACTAAGTTCCACAGCTCAAAAGCACACCTTTGACCAACATGATTCAAACAGACTACTAATGTACATTACTGTCTTGTAGGTTGTCTACTGTACATGTCATTTCAATGTTCAACTTAAAAAAAAACGTAACATTTGCCCACTATGTCAGGAAATCCCCACCTTGCAGTCCACCCCCTTTAAAAAGCTGGATAGCTAGAAAGCAACCATGTTAGTACTAGTAGTGATAACTGAGGCCTGTGTCCTGTCAACTTGGAAAACCAATAGCCATTATTTTCTCTCTTATTACAGTGACAAGACAGAGGATATACAGTAGCATTTGTTATTCAATTTACACAGATACTACACTTGAGCCATGCTTATGTAATGCCATAGCCATTGGGTACAGTACTGTGCAGTGAGTAAACCCCACTCCCCGACATAAGACATGCTAGTGACAGATGCTAGCACCCATCGTTTGTAGCCTCCTTGCTAGCACACCCACCACCCATGTGGAGTTTGAGTCCAGTGCGGGACTGTGCTTGTATACAGGCTAGATGTGCATGTCGTCTAGACATGAGCTTTTGAGCTGTACATTCAAAGCAAATGGATATAAAATCGCCAGTTTCCGAAAACGGAGGATAAGGTACAGGTATGGCATACATGAAACAATATCCAGGAACACATGGCTTCAAGGGACATAACTCGAAACATTATACCAACCTGGGAGATGTGTTTAAAAACCGAACCTTTAAAACAGGATCTCACTGGCAGACACCACTGCGTACTAACCTGTAGAGGGTCTCCCTCTCTCTATGAGAACAGGTTGCTCTGAAGGGGACTGCAGGGGCTGGGGGTCACTCATGATAATGGCATCCCTTCCTTCTGGCAAGACAAATCAAACATGTTACTATTCACGTTTCCTGCGACAGCCACACAAAACAGAACATGAAAGGTGGTAATATTACACACAAGTGACTGACAATGCTCTGATAACAGACCAGTATGAAATGGTTATGGAATGTACTGTGTTGTCATTGTCGTTAAAGATGTTCTTCACAAAGGGGACTATTATAGAACAGGGCCTATGAAGATGTAATCATACACAATAGCTTACAAATATTCCCCCAATGGTTAAATAAAACAATTCTGATGTTTAGTTCAGTTCATCTTAATATTTTTTCTGTAGTAGTGAACAATGCTATAAGAGACCATGATTTAGTAAGCAACCAAAACGGGTCTCCAATGCACAAACTACAGGGAGGGGATGAGGTACAGATGGTTAAGAACAAACATACTCCCGAGTCCTATCGACACGTGGTATGTGAGTCCTTTTGAAAGCAGAGGGAGAGAAAGAGATAAAGGAAGTCAATATTTAATCAGAAAGAACACAGTAGGGTTGTCACAATAGACACCAGTGGCAGCATGATTACACCTGCAAATAGGATACAAAAGTAGAAGGAAACAGATGTCCGAGGAGATTTACAACAGCCAGTTGTTACAATGGCAGGAATAAATGTAGAAGGGGCAGAGCTCATATACTCTTTTTACGTGACCCATTTTATCCATGCCAGATTAGACGTATATTCATGTAACCTAATAAATATACATATATATATAAAATATTGATATATTCGTTCCCAGCAGAACATAATACTGCATGGTCTATAATACAGAATTTTAATACCAGGCAGGCTCCATAGTCCAGACACCTCAAGAGTCTTCAGTTTCTTCTCCAGTTCAGCCACTCGGTTTCCCAGAATTCTGTTAAAAAAGGTTGACTGCCATTTGTCAATTGTTTAGAAGAGGATGCTTCTACTAGCCACTTCTGATTTACTGGCAAGAGATCTTAAAATGAGGATTGTTACTAATTTGACTTGTTTTCTACTTACATCAATATTATTGTGCTAAAGGTAAAAGTACATTTAGCTTGTACAAATATATTTTACAAACTGTACAAGTATATTTTACAGAGACTCTTCTTTACAAAAAATGTAAGCTTAAACTTTCATCACAATTATTGTACAGCTAGCAACATGGAACAATCAATTTTGTTCTTCAACATCTTGGCAACCATTCATAATAGTACATTGACTGTTGAGTAAAATGAATCGTTTAAATGAAAGCAGTCCTGTTGCTGACGGGTGCCTGAGGAAGCTTACTTGTTAGTTTGTCGCTGGTGCTGGATGACCATGTTCTTCTCATGAATAGTCTCCAGCAGCGCCGTGGCCAGAGACTTCAGGTCAGCGATGGACTGGGGAGTCACTGGCAGGCTGCAGCCATTGTCCTCAGACAGCAACAACTCTTGCACTGATTATAGAGATAGAAAACCCAGTGTGGGTTCATTGAAAATGTGTGACACCTAAATGTTAGAACTTACAGGATAGCTCAACACAAACTACAATACACTGTGGCATGCACCAAAAGAAGGTGCATACATATATATATACTGGAATAATGTCTAAACGTTAAGGTTTAAAAAAGATACCACAGTGTATTGTAATAAATTGATCAAATCAGCTGTTTAAAGGCCTGAATATAAGCGCCATACAATATAGAGCAACAAGATGTTGTGATTAGTTCTACTACCTTCCTTGGCAGAAAGGACCCCCGTGAGAGCACTGCTGTTGTTGTTTCTACCATACATTTTACAGTTCTTCCTGCTTTCTAAAGCACTCTGAAATACAACACAATCTGGTGAAGTACTTGCACAATGAATGGTAACCTGTATATAATGACTAGACAATGATAATGCACCCTTCCACTAAAACATTTCAGGCTACATTTTTCCCAGCATTAAAAAAGATGGTAATTTCCAAATATTATAAACTCCAGCATTTATTGTGGATGTCAATTGAATGGTATTATCGGATTTACAGTGGGATTACCTTATATTTCATGATATTACTTTTGAGCAAGTTGACTTCATCTTGAAGTTGCTTAAAGCGTTCGTGCAAATATCTGGGGAAGTGAAGATAATTCACAGAAAATTATTTTAGTGCTCAGTGCAAGTGTTTAGTGCACCCATGAATTTCTGTGTGAGAGCACCAAGCTAAGACTTCTACCTGTTCTCCATACAGAGAGCGTCTACATCAATAATGCGCGCCTCGTGGCTGCCCAGGATGTGGTTGATCTCCAGGTTGAGGCGATGGGCCTTGTCCTGAAACACATCCCTTTCTGCTCGCACATCCTGCAGCTCGTCTGTGGCAGCCTTCAGGCTGTGCTCCAGCTCTTCATTCTGAGCAGACAACTCTCAGTTAAATAGTTATAGCAGAAGACTTGCAAATTAGCTGCCGTTTGCGGTATCCAACTGTGTGAATGTGCACAGTTCTCAAAGTGAATATAATATTGTGGCATGAAGGTACAGCCAAGCAAGGTTGGATAGCAATGCTTGTTTCATTGACCAAAATGACGTAACCTAAACACTAACCCACCTGTTCTCCAGCTTTCTCCAGCTGCTGAACAAGGTCCTCTCGCTCATGTGCTGGAAAATGGCGCGCTCCCACCTCCTCATCCCCTAGCCTCTGTTTGGCAATGGTCATTCTCAGCAGCTGTGAGGCAAGAGGCCCAGCTCCCGTCATTCATTTTAAACACACCAAGCGTGTCCAATCACTAGTAGGCATCACACATCATATATCCTGCCGCATATCCAACTGTGTTTAATAGTCTCTAACCCCCTTTGTACATCACAAGAGAATCTTGTCAGTCCTGTTACACCCACAAACGTGATAACTTCCTACAAATCTAATAAACCACAAACGTAATACAAATCTGCACTTTATAGTTAGAGGCCAAGCTGCAACATACAGAAGGCATCTAATCGTATTGTCCGTGTGTGTGCACATGCATGAGATCCTCTGTTGTGTTGTTATTTTTGTTTGCTTAACGTATCAGTAAGCACAACCAGACACACGTGGAGGCAAGAACACAAGTCGAATGCCTTACGGCATCCACAATCGATCAGACACAGATTGAACTACTTCAAATAGCTGCAACATAATCAAACACAGACATCTTACATGCAGCACTGACGGTCACTGTGCAGACATAAAATCATTGGATTTGAGGGTTTGGGTGGACTATTGTCTCATTACATTGAGAGAACTGCATGCGTCTGGTTGGTGCATCTGTGTTTTATGGAAAATGTTACATTGTTGTAGCTTTAATGTGGGGGAGCATTTTCACACCTCTTAACAAAAGACCCCAAAGGATTAACCTCATCTCAAATTGACCGGTCATTCAACTATTTTTGCATTCTTACAATCAATATTATTCAAAGTTTATTGTGCTATAGGATATGATCCCATTTGAGAGGGACTAGACTATAACTTCAGTCTTATGAAGATGTACTAGTTACTACATTTTGCATCACTATTAAAGACAAACCAAATAGGTGGACACGAGAGGTGGCACTTAATTTTTGTGGTAATTTTTTACTACTGTTGGAGGAAAAGGTACAATTTACCATTTCATTTAAAAAAAAATCTGATAGATACAAGGCTCTGGCATGAAAACACATTGTAAATGTAGCCTATGGCAGAGTGAAAACAATGATCCAGTACTGGTCATCTAAGAGAATCTGATACTGCCGACCTATCCAGTACTGGAAAGGCTGAACTCCCTTTGCAGCAATATACGTTTACAATTGATATAACAGATAGTATTACATCATATTATATATGTAATAAGTTCCCGCAAACAAAATAATTATTACGCTTGTGGGAAATTAGTTATTATGTTTGTGGTAGGCAGCAGTTGTTATGCTTGTGGTTATTATGTTATTATGTTTGTGAGATTATTACTTTTAAACAGTGCAGATTTGTATTACGTTTGTGGGAAGTTATTACGTTTATGGGTGTAACAAGCCCTTTACTTTCCAAAGTAACATTTTGTGAAATTGAGATAACTTTCTATATGAATATCTTGTTAGTGGAATATTTCAGTCTTCAGACATTCCGGTTATGTGTGAAGTCTACTCTGTTCACTTTAAACAGCTTGCTAAAGGAATAAGCCAATACATTACAAACGGAAACAGAGAGCATTTACCTTGTTGTCGCCCTGCATCTCGGCCAGCCGCTGCTGGAGCTCCTTCACCTCCTCAGACAGTTTGCCGCTCCGCTCTCTGGAGTCCCGAAGCAGCTGGGCCAGATTCACCTAGGAACAGGATGGAAGCGAGTCCAAATCAGAGCGGGCAAACAAAGCTTGTCAGAGTGTCTAGAATTACAGGCAGCACATCTCTGCTCATTTCCATAAAGACTCAAAGTCAACCATTTGTTTCTGCACCTGATTTCGCTTCTCGGGGGGCAGAGTAGGGTCACCATCCTAAAAGGAGGAAAGGAGAATAAACTGATAATGTGATGACAGATGATGCTGTGCACACTTGTGTTGGACACTTGGAGGGTGTTACTACAAACACACACTTATATTCACATGGGGACTATTACTATACTCACACTTACAATGAGCTCACAGTATTTCTTCTTCAGGCCTTGGTGCCTTTCTCGAAGCTGGTTGGCCATCAGCTTGTACTGGTCTCTCTCCTGCTGACAAGTGTCCAGCTCTTTAGATAAAATCAGCAACGCTTCCTTCTTGCTTTCCAGCTTCCGTTTGCACACCAAGAACTAAGGACAGGAACAAGGAAGTCATGAGATAAGAGCACTGCGATGGAAGGAATGTATGAGGAAAAACAAACAGTGGCTCCACAAAGATAAGGTCCTTTACGCTCTTGTATTATGTCACAAACGGTACATTTTCCCAATGAATAGCGAGTAATAAATCATGACGAACAAAAGTACTCAGGAGACCTGAATTTGTTTTGAGTACAGTTTTAATCCTGACTGACATCAAATAACAGCAGCTTTCAGGCAGGCTGAGCTCTGCAACGTTAATCTTTCCAATCGACCCGCCCACTTTCCTGTAGCGTCTGGCTACGGTTTCACATCTATAGGACACTTGTCTGCAGACATCGACCTTTAGCTTTAACAATGATATTCTGTGCACCTGCCTGAACAACTAGTAACGTCCTTTAGCTCTGATAAACAAATTAAAAGACTGACAACAACGATATGCATTATCCATGCATGCCACGAGCTTGCGCGTCAGCGAATATCATCTTGTAGCCAAGGTAGCATAAACCCAAGGGATGACTCACTTCGTTCACCAGTCCCTGCCAATCACTTTCACTTCTTCTCGAGGTGTTCATCTTTAATTCCACACAGTGTCAGCCTAATGGAACCTGACAATACTGAACGTTTCAAATAATATGGAAAGGCATCCTTGTGCGTAGTGGGTTGCAGTCACGAAGTGGGCGTCCTGTGCTCCTATGATTTGAAGCCCTCAGTTGACCAATGAGGAAATCGTCATTTCCGATTGGAATAGTCTTCTTCGTTGGTTGGTGAGGAAATGTCCCCACGTTCCCTCCGTAGTTACAAGTCTGGCGACATCTGCTGTGTCAATTCTCTGTCTCGTTTGTATGAAACAAATAGATATTTCGCCTGCAAACATCTTGTTCATTGCTGTAGAGTAAGGTATCTAGTCAGCAGTCTTACTCGCTAGACCTGCTAGGTAGTTACCACTAGAATTGTAGTCGGACCATGGCAGCTGCTGAAGTGCACCGAATCATAGTTTACGGAGGAAAAGGAGCACTGGGTTCCAAATGCGTGGAGTATTTCAGGTCTAAAAACTGGGTATGAAATTACCATCTCATTACTGGTGTTGTCTGTCACCAAGGGGGTTTGGCTGCGCTGCATGACAAGTACTAAACTTTATATATATATGTTTTTATTTTATTTTACGTTTTACCTCAGTGGGTAGCGTGCGTTGACATCGCTGCCAATGACCAAGCCGACGCCAACGTGGTGGTAAACATGACCGAATGCTTCACGGAACAAGCAAATCAGGTTGGTTTTTTAAATCAAGTTCATGTGTAAAGGCTAAACAAATGGAACAATTCACGATTAGCATAACCACCCCTTCCTTTATAACTCCTCTTTAGGTGACCAATGACGTGTGTCAGTTGTTGGGTGAGCAGAGGGTGGACGCCATCCTGTGCGTAGCTGGAGGTTGGGCCGGTGGAAGTGCAAAGGCCAAAGGTTTGAGAAGTTTGACTAAAAGCCAACACGACCTTTGCCCTCTTAGCCACAATAAACAATTAATGGGAAGAAAGCCAGCCAGGGTTGAATATGAACATGTCTTTCATAATACAATTTTCCAGACGTTTTTTTTTATCAGCTTTTATACATTTTCTCCTTGCAGTACTGTACAAGAATGCTGATCTGATGTGGAAGCAGAGTGTATGGACATCCACCATCTCTAGTCATCTGGCAACTAAGCATCTGAAAGAGGGGGGATTGCTCACACTGGCAGGGGCAAAGCCTGCCCTAGCTGGAACCCCAGGTATCTCCCCATGTCTCTTTGAGAACAGAATTCCGTGGGAATACGTTTATGTAGTTCAAACTGCCAGGCCACCCTGAAGGCAATATTCATGGGCATGAACATCTCCAAGAGAGTTTTTAATTTACAGAGGAATGGAACTGTACACAGGCAGACACACAGAGGAAATGAAACTATATGTTACTATGGTGATATCCATAAAGGTGATAGAAATGGGAAAACTATTTTCTCTCTCTCTCTCTCTCTCTCTATCTCTCTATCTATCTCTCTATCTCAGGTATGCTGGGCTATGGCATGGCAAAGGCTGCTGTACATCAGCTGTGCCAGAGTCTGGCAGGGTCAAACAGCGGCCTTCCTCCCGGTGCTGCCGCTGTCGCTATCCTGCCGTGAGTAGCCGTGACAACCACACGCTGTCAGAAGGAGAGGCAGCACTGTTCCTGAAGAGCTGCACTAAGTGACTGCTAACACACTGTCAGTGATGCTCGGCAGAAACTGTGCTGCCTGTAGTTTTGGTCGTATGACTGGAGGTGCAGTAGAACTTAACACGGATAAGCTGTGACCTGTGACCTCTTGTTGTAGAGTTACGTTGGATACTCCAATGAACAGGAAATTCATGCCTGATGCAGACGTCAGCACCTGGACACCACTGGAATATATAGCAGAGTAAGTGTGTGTGTGTGTGTGTGTGTGTGTGTGTGTGGTTGTGTGTGTTCATTCAGTAGAATATGATTGTTGGGGTGCAACGGACATGCTGTGCCTTGGACCTTCTTCTCAGTGCACCACTGAAGCAGGTTCATGCCACACTGTATTCATTTTACTGTTGAATACAGCTGCACATATATGCTACATTGAAATAATCACACTTATTTTATGTAGTGTTGATGTTTCTTGTAATATTTCATTACTGATTACCCTCGAACATTAACCTGCACTCTGAAAATAAGACCGTTTGGTTACTTTTTTACTTTGTGTGCAATGGAATATGAGCCCAGTATGTCTGCTATTGGTTGATATCTTTGTAATGATCATCTGTTTTCAAGAGCTGGTAGATATATGTGGCAAAAATATGAATGAATGTCACAAAGTAGATACATAAGCAGCTGTTCTGCCTGCCTGGCATTGGTGAGGAAACACATCTGCACCATGTAGTTTTCATACGAGTATGCCTGAGACTCCCCTGTGTGCTGTGCAACCTTTGCCACCAGATGGCGATGCTACGCTATTCTTCTTAGGTTTAGTCTCGGTATTGGCTGGTAACCAAAAATGTAAGGAATGTTGAATGTCTGCTGTGTTTCTCATCATAGCTCATTTGTGGTGATCTAGGTTATTCTATAAGTGGACCACAGGAGAAGGCAGACCAGCCTCAGGCAGCCTGGTACAACTCATCACAGAAGCTGGCAAGACAGAGGCCACACCTGTGTGATGTGTGATTGTGTGTTTCGGACGGTCTGCCTTTCTTTGTGTGTGTGTGTGTGTGTGTGTGTGTGTGTGTGTGTGTGTGTCTGCCTGCAGATATGGATATTCAAATGTCTGTATTTGTATCATGATACAAGTTCTCTTCACCTCTGTTTACAAGATCTGATTACACAACCTGAACTGACTTAAATACTTTACACTGTGTTGTACCACAAGGTATATCTTCACCTGTGTGACACCAGACCCATCACGCTGTGTATGCCTCCTCTTTTCATGAATTGCTCTGTTTGTGTATGTTTTTTATGTAACTGCTGTTGACAACTACAGTATATGCGGTTTAAAAAATGGTCCGCTGTTTTAATCTGTTGGTGTCTACTGCTGCTGACCTGACGTAGTTTTGTGAAATGCATTCCTGGTCTTTGTCAAGCAGAATAAAATGGCTATGACTTAGCAAATCCCCTATGTTATATTTTTTTTCTGGGATTGTATGATGATATCCTACAAAAAAATCTAAATGTGTTAATGTGCTAGTCTTACAAACCAGAATGTTGACATAGGCATCTGGGACGAATATAATACAGAGAAATCATACTGAAATGAATGTATGGATAACATGAGAAAATAGAACTGGTTGAAGGGGTTTCAATCCAAAAATGTCCTTGAGGAAACCTTAAAAGGTTATTCAATAGTGATTGAAGTTGATTGGCTTTTAAAACATCTGAAGGTCCTCTATAAATATGTGTAGACCACCAACATAGTGGCTCGCAGTGCCATAAACAATCCCAGCCAATCAACACACGTGTTTCAGGAAAGGGAAGGGTGTAATTTGATTGGCTGTTGAGCAAAAATATCAACAACCTTTTGTGAACACGAATCGCAGGCTTCATCTATAAGTGATTTAATGTGCTCCCATAGTGTTGGATCGCCTCAAGGGGGCAATGCTGTTCTTTTTACATGTACACTGTGAAACAGCCAGAAAGCAGCAGGTTTGCTAATTGCAGGTCACAGTCACATTTCCACATGATTTATACACGCATACTCAGCCCTCATCATACAGAATAAAAACATTTGTTTGGGCAAATAGCTGAGATAGTGTAGTGAGAGAAATTTAGAGAATGAATGCAGGGAAATTCATGAATATGTGGATGAGTGATGTATCGAACCTCAGCAAATCTTACAAACCTCCTGTGAGGTGGCTCCACATGAACAGACGAGTCTTAACATTTGATACAATCTGATGCTCTAAGGGCATGGTGTAAACATCTCTGTGTGTGTGTGTGTGTTTGTCCTCTTAGTATTCTGCATGTGTGGTAGAGTGATATGTCCAACATGATTTATGGTCCTGCACTCATGCCCTGGGTTGTTGTGTGCGTGGGTGTGTCCGTTTGTGTTCCTCTGCGTGGCTCTGTGTTTGAGTGGACTCTCGCATTTCAGAGTCAGTGTCACTGATAGTATATGTGTCACAGTGGGTGCATACGTGTATGCCATTATTGTGTGATCATGTGTGACTGTGTGTGTGTGTGTGTGTTTGGTTTGGGTCATGGTGACTCCAAATGCCTGAGGACAGGCTCTGTGATTAGAGGTTCTCCTCATGCTTTAATGCCATTGGCTGAACAAGGACCAAGGGGTGGGGTGGTTGAGGTCATTGGTCCAACATGTGGAAGTGATTGAGATTAAGCAATGCACATGCACACACACACACACACACACACACACACACACACACACACACACACACACACACACACTCACTCACACACACATATTTAAGGTACACACGTTAAATGATATACAATCTTCAATAAACTGTAGATGACTGCAGAAATCCCTCACTGAAAAAAGGAATCCATGGAACAGTGGGTCGAGAAAGATGGAGTCCTGTGTTACATGGCACATCTAAGCACCCCCATATGGAAGCAGTTACAACTGCACCTAATGTCAAAACAACTAACAAGGTGTGCACATCTGTGTTTCTAAATGTGTGTTTGCCTGTTTGTGTGTGTGTGTGTGTGTGTGTGTGTGTTTATGCTTGGTACAGAGCCACTGTTTTCATCCAACAAGCGATAAAACATTTTTATTCAGTAGCTCTAGATGGCACTGTGGTTCTGAGGTGAAGTTTGTGGGGTTATTCTCTAATTATAAAACACTGGCAGCATTGAATAAGTAATGCTATGGGGCTGTCTAGTTTCGAAACGCCTGTTTGGCTTGTGGAGAGCATGGAGGAATCTCTTCCAAACAGTCACAAAAAGTGAAGGAATTCAATCAGCACAGCTCAGTATAGTCAGCCAACACAAAGAGAGCTATTTGGTATGCAGTGCTCGCCGCGCTTATTTCTGCTTTGCTCATGAGGAAATGGAGTTTTAAATGAGCAGCTGTACGACTCACGACTGAGGGAGAGAACGAGGACAGCAAGGTTTTTGGATATAAAATTGCGCACCCCTCTCTCTCTTTCTTTCTCTGTCGCTTTCTATCCCTCTCGTTTGCTCCCTCAAACTCTCTCTGTCTATCATGTGGCCTGATGGAGTGTCCATTTGAGGAAATGGAATTGGACAACTTTTTAATATTTATTTTTAATTAATGGGTTTTTCTTCAGATAAAGGGCTGTAATGTATGCTCATAGCATTTTCTTACATTTGTACCACATGGTGAATATAGAAACTGCAGAATAGCATGACAGCAAGACTTCTGATTGATTTGTGCAGACATTAAAATATTTTCTGGCACATTAGTGTTATTTTTCCTGTTTGCAGAGAGTGGATAAAGGGAGAGAGGGAGGACTGTAAACCATCCCTCTGTTTCTACACTCCCTCCATCTCTCTCCACAGCGATGGCGTTATCAGGCCAGGCAGGCAAACGGGCAGGGCAGCCCATAATTTCAGCACGGGATTAGGTTGAAATAACGAGGTCACCAAGTTGAGGTTGCCATGGCGACGCCACATCTAAAGAACAGTGGATGGTAGGAGCGGGAGAGGGAGGCAGCGCCAGACTAGGGCTTATTTATTTATTTCCGGATTTATTTCTTTAAATTTATTTCCTTTTTATTTTTTTCACCCCAACATTTTAGAAATTCTTCTGCCCGCTTATACATTACCAACCTTCTTTTTTAAATGCACTATCCACAGTGTCTGCATGCAGCTGAGAGAAGGGCAACAACAATGGCACAAAAGCTTACAGACGTGTTTCAGAGCCAGGGTCGGAGAAGTGTCTGGGTTTCAGTTTGTAGCAGTGCACTTTGGAGGAGAAAGCACCATTTATGTCAATGCCACACACACTCTATAAGAGTGAAGATTATCAGAACTGCATAATTGTGAGGTCTGTTTGTGTAGAGCAGCATTTCATTTGAATGTAAATAGCTGCTTCCACGTTAATTAGCACAAGACTTACAAAGAGACGTGATATTCCCAAATACTGTGCTAACAAAGACAACCAACAAAACCAACATATAAATCACATCTGTTCACTGGTACTTCATCATCTGAATCATCACTCGATTCACAGTTGGATATCATGAGATTGAGATGAGTTTCTTTTTTTAATGACATAATCCCCGGTTTGTACTGCATTATTGCTTCTATCAAGAAGTTCAATGGAGTCTTGCCTCAGATAAGAAAGTTGATAAGAAATCTGTTTGAAATGAATTGACATGGCCCTGATGAACTGAATCAAGATCATCAGTTATGCACTCGGATGATGCAATGTCCTCATGTTGTTTGCCTAGCAGACAGTTCAGAGTACTAACGCTTTTACAAGGGAGATGTTTAAAACTGCCATAACAAGGCAGGAGGTGGGAACATAAAAGAGAGAAATTCAGCTCAAGTAGTGTTTTTTCCTTGGAGTCTTTTAACCCAACTCTGAATCATACTAGTCTGTAATTTAAAGTAGATTTGAACAACACCTCTCTGTGTCAGCAAAGCAGTAATGGGCCCTGCAACGAGTATTTTTAGCAAATCTGAAGCTAAATGAATATTTCATCAAAGGGAGAGAGACAACAATAGAGTCCGTGTGGATGCGTCTCTCTCACACACACACACACACACACACACACACACACACACACACACACACACACACACACACACACACACACACACACACACTCTCTCTCTCCCTCTACTGCTGCCTACCCCAACCCCCTTACTGTGCTGAAGCTCTGCCTATGGCTCCACCTCTTGTTTTCTTCCCTCTCGCTCACTTTCTTGAATTCACTTCCTTTATTCTTGCACACTGTTACGCACACACACACACACTTGTACATATGAATTTAATTTTGTTTTTAATTTATGTGATACAAATGTATTAACCATTCAGCAGGGGCGTTTTAAACATTCTAATAAAAGAATGCATTCATCAACAATGTAAGATTCTAAAATTCCATGTTATTTTCATTGGACCCAGATATTCTTTAGAACTTTCATTCAACAACATTCTAAACACACTGGTTAAAGGGTGCTTGCTGAAGGGTTTATATGAGTGTTTCATTGATTTACCATTGTATATTAAAAAGGTTTGGACAGAAAATAAATAAACAGCTGGAGGTGAATGAATAGGTGGGTATGAAAATTGAGGACCAAATATCTTCAAATCACAGGATAGTTAGATAAGCTCTATAATTCCAAGTGAGACAAGTTCACATAGACCTGAACACTAAACATTTATACTATTTGAGATAGCATAATTGAGAAAAATCATGGTCAACTCCTCATGCAAAACTGTACTCACTAACAGTTTGGTAAATAGAACATCCTCACTATTGCAAACCAGCCTTGCTTGGAACTGCCATATGTTTCTTCAGCCATAAATAAGAGTACCAGAGACGATATCATTTCCAAAGGCTAGTTTTGATATACAACCGAACACCAAAATATCACCAAGAGTGCCATTGATTATTGGCAGTCAGACACACAGGGCAAGTGGCACAAGTACTATTGACAACTACACTACACCCAACTTTAGCTCCTTACTTTTCTCCAGAACCCAAACACATCCTTGTCCCCTGGGCTAAGGTCACAAGGCTGTTAGTTGCAGACACACAGCGCCCCTCAGTGGCCAGAATCCTACATCACAGTTACATTCACAGGAACTAAAAGGGAAGTGAAAAAAAGAGGGAGAAGGTGCATGCATTAAGCACCATGTGGAGTGATGCATGTTGTTGCTGTCTTTCTGTGTCATTTCTCTCTCTCTCTCTCTCTCTCTCCTTCTCTCTTTCCCCTTCTCTCCCTCTCTCTCTCCCTCTCTGTCTCTCCCTCTCTCTCTCTCTCTCTCTCTCTCTCTTTCTCTCTCTCTCACTCATAAGTGAAACGAGAATCTGTACCCCCATGGGGAGTGGGGCAGCGTCGAGCTGACCTCAAAAACAACCCCACCGCCTGTAGAGAAATGCTCCCACAGAAATGCACACACACAACCTCCGCAGGAGCCTTGTGCGCGCACACACACACACACACACACACACACACACACAAACACAGACACACACACAAACACGCGCGCACGCGCACATGCACACACACACACACACACACACACACATGCTTGCACACACAAACACAGCAAGGGAGATTGAAAGGGAGAAAGGGATGGATAAAGAAAGTGAGAGAGATGGAGAGGAAAAGAGAGAGATGAATGGAGAGCAAAAAAGGCGAGAAGGAGGGAGGCGAGAGAGAGATGAATGAGAGAGTGATCAGACAGCGGGAATGTCGTGGAGAGGGTACATGGGTAAAAATGAATGTGCCTGTGTTTGGAGACATGCAGACATGTGTTGCACTGAATGCTTGATTTCTTGGCTACCACGAGACTCAAAGCAAAGACTCAAAATGCTTCATCTGAAACTGCACAAAAATGCTCAAAAATGGCACAGTCAAAATAACATCTCTTACTTTGTGTTTTTGTACACCACACGACACCACGTGCAAAAAAACCATGCCAGAAATGTGAATTAATTTGCTCCTTTAATTGATCTCGTTCCCTATTCTCTTATTGGACGAGCCGCGAGAGGACTCCAGGAGCCAAAACTGGCTCCCTAATGAGGCTCCCTATCCTCACCATACCCAGCCCATAATGATGAGCAACATGCTGCATATCTCATTAGCAGAATCACCAGAGAGCTTCATCTCGTCTTCCTATCTGATCTTATTTTAAATGCCACTCAAAATTAGACACACCTTCAGCATTGGCACACATTAAAAAAAAGTGTGCATGATGTAAATATCAGATTTTTTGAATTCGAAAAGTTTGTGTATCAATCCATCCATCCATCCATCCATTCATCTGAGCGTCTGTATCTATGTTCTTGACACAGATCCATCATAATATCTAATTATATTGTTCATTTAGCTAGCAGAATGCCAGTCAAGTGAATGAACAACCCCTATTTGCTTTCCCCAACACCCATTTGCTTTCTGTTGAATTTCTCATTTAGAATATCCATCCTGGTGAAGAACCACAATTTGTGCCCTCTGCATTTTTTTTTGTTGCAGCGTCATGTTTACAGTGTGATGGTCAATCGAGAAGTGACTACAGTAGGCTGACATAAGGATGACACAATCTCATGCAATCAATTTCATTCTGATGCAATTCTGCGTTCAGAAGAAGAAAAAAAAAACATACATTTTCTCAAGGGTAGTCTTAAACTTTTGTATCCATCACTCTGTATTCACCTCACATTGGCCTGATACATCTACTGTGGCTCTGCTTAGCTTTGCCTTTGTCCAGCTTAAATCCATCATTAAGCTACACAGGTGAACGATCAATATTCAAATGTGAAACACAAATGCCCCGTGTTTCTCATTGTCTGTCTCTATATTTTCATCTGTCTCAGTACCCCTCACCGGCCCACCCCCTCTTCCCCGTGTGTCAGTGTGCTTGTTGGGCTGTGGCGGGGCTTCAGGTGAGCTGTGGAGGATCAGCACTGGCTAAGCTGTGGGGCTGAGTGGGGATCAGTGTGGCTCTGTTTCTGTCGACAGGGCAGAGAGATGGGGAAGCCGTGGCTGAGTTGGGGATCCGGCGTCAGGGTTGCACTGCTGACACTTCAGCTCCCGCCGCTGGAGAGGGGCCAAGCCGCTCCCAGGCCCCGCGCCGCACCCCGGGGGGAGACGCAGAGACAGTTTACTGAGCAAAGAGTGTGATCGGTATGGTGAATGTGTGTGTGTGTGAGTGTGAGTGTTGAGTGTTGTGTGTGTGTGTGTGTGTGTTGAGTGTATGTGTGTGTCTGTGTGTGTGTGTGTGTGTGTGTGTGTGTGTGTGTGTGTGTGTGTGTGTGTGTGTGTGTGTGTGTGTGTGTGTGTGTGTGTGTGTGTGTGTGTGTGTAAATGAGACAGAGTGCTATGGTGGTGATGTACTTTGATTGTGTTATTACTTTTCTCAAAATGGTGTATTCATGACAGATTGAAATTCTTCCTGTGAGTTCTTAGTGCCCAACTATGTTAGTATACTCTGTGTTAGTATACTCTGTTTTCCTGGGTTTGACTACAGACATTCAGATTTTTTGTAATTGGAGAGGTGGATAATTCTTCAGCTGGTGACATTTTTCAGTCTGTTGTTAAAAACAGGGGTTGCCCTCTCTTTGCAACTTTAGTTTCAACATTCACATAACCACATGTTACACAGGTCACAGAAT